>NW_010359246.1:325022-381625 GCF_000414095.1 Morus notabilis | reverse complement strand
AACTATGGACATTATTATTTTAAGCTCCAATAATTTTGACAATTAATTAACACCTTAATTAATATGTCAAAATTATTAATTCTAAATTACTCCACTATAAATTTGGAATTGCACTCTTAAAATAATAAAATATTTATGTTTACAGAATTTGTGTTGTCCATTGATATAGTCACTACATACGAATTAATCCTCCATAAACGGTTCATAATTAAAGCTAGGTATTTTCCGTTAACCTCTTTAATTATATCTTTCTCCATAAGTACCATTGATCCTCTAATGAATAATATATTTTATGATCCAATCATAAAATTGAGCGCTCTTATTATTCATGTCCCGAATCAACACTTATGGAAACCGTCCATCTACTTCATTATGAAGGAATGGATTTCATCCTGTAAATTAATATTCCCAGCTATTTATTTTACTATGCTCCCAATATACCAAGACTTTGACACTATTCACATGTGTCATTACTCAATATGTCAAAGAACATAATATCATAAATAGGAGTTTATTAATTACTCATAATTAAGATTAATACATATATGACCATCATTGATTAATATTGAATACTCTATTTGACAATGAAATTTATTAGAGATTCATAATTAATCGCGTTCCGGTCCTATGTAATCATATTACATAAAATGCTTTCATTCCAATATTCTCCTTATTAACAATCTAGGATAAGATTGTTTCATTCAGAATGTAATGAACCGCATTAGTAATTTTAAATTAAAGATCCTAACTTTAATTTATAATTACGGACAAGTTTAGATTATTTTATTTCAAACATTATCCTCTGCATATAACAATTATATACAATGTTTAAAGTTACGTCTAAAAATAATATAAGGATTTTGATATTTATAAAACATCACAAGTATGCAAAATAATATTGAAAAAATTCCTCATTTCATTAATAATCAGGAAAATATTTACATCTTATTTGATTTATAGGCATATATCCCAACAATAGGAAACCATCAATCGAATAATTTGTGGAAATACATTTAAGCTTTCTTTAAATTAGGATTCTATGTTTTTTTAATAATTAAATGAACGAATTTATGAGACAGTATTTTAAACTCACATTTTTCTGTGATCTGCTGTTCTCAAGTGGATCTGGCTTTACATGTGCGAAATTCTCATTTTTCTCAGAGCTGATTCGACTTTTCGGCGATGACACCTCTGCTGCTTCTTTCTCGGTGGTGTTGACGTTTGGGGCTGACTCTGGAGTGGGTTTTTTTTTTTTTTGTTTATTTTTTTACCATGGTTGCGATTTGACGGAGGACCATAGTTGGTATAGGGTGTGGGTTGAATCTCTTCGGTCAGATACGTGATTTATTTGAATGAGCCACTGGTTTTAAAAGTTATCCGTGGATTTTATTCTTTCTCAATTAAAAGATTCCCCTTATATTTAGAGCATTGACATGTCATTAAATGGGATTGTTTCCCCACCTCATATAGGTTGACTTAGTGCGTTAAATGCAGATTTGATGTGCAAGTTTTTCTTTGATGAAGATTCTAAACGGACGTTTCCAATTATGTTATTCACATTTTTATTTCCTTATTTTCATTATGTGTGGATATAATAGTCTTTGTACTTGTAATAGTAGAGATTTCTGTAAATAAATAAAAAAGTATGCATTTTTTAAAACCAAGTGTTCATAATAGGTATTTACATAAATAACCTTTTTTCCCCCTAATGGATCAAAGAAAGAGTTAGTTAAAAGGATACTAGCCATGCCAAAACGAAATGAGAGGATTCTTGAACTTACTTTAAAAGTATTTGGGTCTTGATTTTTATCAATTACTCTTGATTAATACCATTTTAACTAATATAGTTATTTGACTAAAAAGATATTAATTAAGGGTGCGTTTGGTTACAGTGGGGGAATAGTAATGGGAATAGGAATGAGAATGGAATGAAAAAGAAAGTTGATTTATTTGTTTGGTTGTAATTTTAAGAATTCTCTAGAATGGAACATGAATATTTTCATGCTGACAAATTTACCCTTATGTTATATATAATACTAATATTTTATCTATCAATATGATATATAAATGTAATATAATATAATAAAATTATTATTATATAATAGATTATATAATTATGATATATAATATAACAATATTATTAAAATTGTTAATATAATTATAATATTATAATATATAAAATGTAATATAATATAATAAAATTATTATTATATAATTATGATATATAATATAACAATATTATTAAAATTGTTAATATAATTATAATATTATAATATATAAAATGTAATATAATATAATAAAATTATTATTATATAATTATGATATATAATATAACAATATTATTAAAATTGTTAATATAATTATAATATTATAATATATAAAATGTAATATAATATAATAAAATTATTATTATATAATTATGATATATAATATAACAATATTATTAAAATTGTTAATATAATTATAATATTATAATATATAAGATATAATTACGTTACAATATATTATATATTATTATAGAATATTAAATAAATATATTATAATTTATAACTATATTATAAATTAATTATTATATTATTATAACTATATTATATTATAATATTTTTTATTATATATTATATTATATTATAAGATATAACTACTATATAATATATTTTAATTATATTATAATATTAAAGGGTAATTATGGAAAAAAATAAAAAAATAACTTAGAATGACTGTTCCTCCCATATGAGGAAGGAATGATGATTCACCCAAAATGGGTGAATGGCCATTCCTTTTAAATGATCTTTCCTTTCTTATAAATTCAATCAAACATCAAACTAGAATTTCATTCCATTCTATTTCATTCCTTTCCACCCAACCAAACATACTCTAAGAGTGAAGAGTAAAAATTTAGATTCATACACTTTAAGAGGGAATTTGTCTCCTATTCTCAAGTGCAATTCAATGTACATCATGGATGTCGAAGTTTTAAATTTGCCACATAAATAAAGTAATAAAAGACAACAAAACGTTGGCTGTGCTGGCGGTTTGTTGATTGGCCACACTATTGAGTTGTCTTTGTCTTTTTAGATCTGTGTTTTGATGGTTTGTTGGTGGCCTTCATGCTACACAGTTGTGGCTCTCGATCCATCAGAGGCTTTCATTAATTATAGAGGTATTTTCAAAAAGAGCCTTATGTGATGTGAGCTCGATTGCAGGTGTGTCAAGAAACTTTTCCGTTATTAGGTCTCGGTGTACGTCTTTCTTTTTGAGCATCATTCAATTCCAGTGGTAGAATCGGTCTCAAATAAGGGTCGTATCTCGTGTATTATAGAGTCATTTGCATTGTTATTGGTGTTTGTAATTCCCTGTGAATGCAATTCCTTTTTTCAAAAAAAAAAAAAAAGGAGAGACAAAAAAACGTTATATAAATCCAAATATGTATCCGTGGGATACCACCTAATTATCTCTTAGCCAGAATAGGTCCAAGGCCTAGGCAGCGTCCAAACTAAGCGTACCTTCATCTGAACGGGCTAATAAGTGTCTAACTGGCCCAAAAGGGTGGCTAGTAAACTACTAGGTTTCCAGACCGAAACAGGCCCAGTCAACTACCTTTTACTACGGGCCCTGTAACCCAGCAATCACATGCCCAATAGATCTAGTATGAGAAAATTGCAGAAGTTATACGTACCTGTTTACCTCTTATTTTTAATAAATATCTTTTTATTAGTATAATTATTTTGACTAAAAAGATTATAAATCAAGAATAAAGAATAAAAATTTTAATTTATGTACTTTTAAAGAGTATTTTTTAAGATTATCCATCTCGTATACATTAGAAAACTGTGAGCTAGTTGCGCAACATGGGTATACAAGAATTATCTTATCAAATACGAATTGCCGCTGTGTGTATGCGTTGCATTACATTGAGGAAGAACTAGGCATGGTTGTATTTATTTATTTATTTTTTAAAATATGGTATGAAGCTTATGACTCCTATTTTACATAAGAAATAAAATCATAGTTCGAATCCTAATGAATACACGCACACACGAATACACTCAACTACTTGAGTTAGCTTCAAGTGGCTTTTCATATTTTTTTGCTTCATTCAAAGGAGATCAAAGGATTTCACTCCTCCCCATGGTGACTCGGCATGGTTGTATTTACTTGTACAATCAATTTTTATTCAACGGAATAGAGCCAATCTTCTGTCGATCAATTCTTTTTTTTTTTTTTTTGTTTCTGGAGTTGGTATTATCATATTTGTTAATTAAATTCACTTTATATATACTAAAAGAAAGGAGATGTGCATTGTTCACACACTCACATTTTATTATTTATTGTACAATAACATTTTTAAAATTCTGCTTTCGTCTCTTGTTATTCGAGTGTAAATTGTCAATTTTACCTATTTTTTCTTCTCTTTTCCCTTCCCTGCACATGGGCTTTTGCGTCTTTCGGTCTATGATTGTCACGTATCGACGCCTGATTGGCCGAAGGAAAAAGTGGTGGGGCCCACCATTGTGAAGCCGCCCTCTTCCCCTGTTGAACGTGCTTCTCTTGCGCGTGCTTTTCACGCGCTAATCACAGCCATCAAAGTTTTTGATCGGACGGTTTCAAATCATTTCTGAGTTATTTTTTAGATTTTTATTGTTTATTATAATTATTTACTGTTTTGACTTGATTTGGAGTTCAATTTTGTCTGTTTTACCACCGTTTTGTATTAATTTTTTTTTATATTACTTAAATAAAAATACCATAAATAATACAATGAAATTAAATAAAAATGTGCTAAATTAAAATTCAATAACACCAAATTAAATAAAAAAAATAAACAAAATAAAATAGAATTAATTTAAAACACAATAAAATAAATTAAATTATTTTCCCTCTCTATTTGCTTAAGATTTTTCTCCTTTATTATTTTCATTTCTTTTATGTCGTCTTTTTTACTTCTTTTTTAAAAAAAAATAATTTGCGTTAGCCGTTATTTTAAATTAATCATGTGTACGAAGCGCGCATTTGAGACTAAAACTAAATAAAGACTAAAAAAGAAAAATATTGAAAAAGAAAGGCATTGATTTGTGATTCGGTTTTATCCATTTCAATATCATTTTGCGCCAAATTGTTAAAGACTCTCAAATGATAATAGTATAAATAATTTGAATAAAAAATAAAATAAAATAAAAATACACTAAAATAAAATAAAGTCGCATCTTTTTAAATAAATTAAACTAGAAATTATTTTAGTGGTTAGAAGAGCAACACAAGTATTGATAAAAAAAATCATGCTGTAAATTAACAATTGATGAAGGCTTTACTGATCTATTTGTAATTCCACCAATCATTGCTCAGTTAAAAGGACAAACAAAAATCTTGCAAGTTTATTTTCAACAAAGAGTAGCACAAATAACTATAGTTGTTTCAAAAATACTTGAAGATGTCCATCTTTTAATACCACTATCATAAATTTCAGCTGCCACAACAATAGATCCAAAAACACCAGATTGAAAAAGATTGACCACAAGGTAAGACATATTTATTAATTTATATCAATTATCAATAAAAATCAACATTTACTATTTTGAATATATATCTTAACAATCTTTAATCAATTCAGTTCAGAACCAAAAGTAACAGACACACCCAGAAATGCCCAAAGACTAGATAATATAACTACTTCGAAATCTTTTGATCTACACTACATATAATTAAAGATTTTCAACTTCCTTAATTATTATTATTAATTTTTTAAAAAATTGTATTTTGTAGTTAAAAAGAATAAAAGAAAATAAGGAAACAAAAGCTATAATACATTGGCAGAAACTTTTAACTCTATATATATATATATATATATATGTATATATAAACTAATTTTATACTATAAAAATTTTTAACTTTTTATATAATACAGTATTTTCCAACAACACGAGCTTTTTCTAGGCAAACCATGAAGCATGCTTGAAGTTAACAAGTGATATTTTGCTACAATGGCAAGTTAATTAACCAATTATAGATGGCTTTAGAAAAAGTTGAAAGGTGTGTGGCTCTCCTATTTTCATTCCTCTTGTAGTACTGTTCTATTCTTCGCTCCTATGAACTTTCTGTGGGCAAGTCAGTCAAACAGATCATCACATTCTGTAGCGAAATATAGAGCTGTATTTGCAAATAATAATAATAACAATAAAGAGAAAACGAAAATAACAAAGAAAAAAATAGAAAGAAAACCATTTTTTTTAAATGTTAGATTAACAACAAAAAAAAAGTTTAGGAACCATATTAAAACTACAAAGTTTTTCTTCAATCCTTCTGGTGAGAGGTCCCTTCAACGTAACACGTAATTATAAAAACGTAATATAATAATTATTGAACATAACATCAATATTAGAGAGAATTAACAGCAAAGAATTTAGTCATTTAAAACTATATTATTTCTCTCTAATGTTAATGTTATGTTTAATAATTGTCATATTTTTGGAAAAGGACCGAAGAAAAAGCCTAAAATTGCATATAAGGCATACTTGGAAGGAAGACCTAAGATTCACAACACTAACTATATATTTACTAAACTTGATTTATTACCAAATACCAATTCATCAATTTTCAGTATTTTACTACATGCAAGTGAACAAAAAAAGTATGAGCTATCATGCTGACAAACTCTCTCCATTACTGGGATCCAAATTCCCAAGTGAAGTTTTTTTTTTAGAAATAGAAATCCAATTCGCATAGCCGCATATACCTTTCAAAGATTCTAGTGTAGAAAAGAAGCGCATTAGTAACAAATCAGATCAGGCCACGCTAAGAGGACATGACTCCACAAACACCGACTGAATTATTTTATAAATGATAAAAACAGAACCATATCAAATAACCAAACGTTCGAAAATCCTTATCTCCAAACCTCATCCATTCCCTAGCTCTCCCTCCACTCATTTTCCCCCTCTCTTCTCCTCCATACCATGAACTACAACCAACAAAAGTCAAAAGATAAGCCTGCTTTTGCCTTTCTCACATAACAAATTATAACCCAAAACTTTCTCACCGGAGACCTTCTTCTCCGCCATATCCAATTCTCCAACCATGTCTTGCTCAAATCTAACAATGTGGGTCTCCTCAAAACCTTCCCTCTCCGACACTTCCTCTCTCTCCTTCCGCTCTTGCCTCAGCCCCTTTCAGCTCCCATTTTCTCAATCCTCATACCCCGCCACCTCCAACTCTAAATCCTCCGTCGTCCACTGCGGTCTCCGCGAGCTCCGAGACCGCATCGACTCCGTCAAGAACACCCAGAAGATCACCGAGGCCATGAAGCTCGTCGCCGCCGCCAAAGTCCGACGAGCCCAAGAAGCCGTCGTCAATGGCCGACCCTTCTCCGAGACTCTCGTGGAAGTCCTATACAACATCAACGAGCAGCTCCAGACGGAGGACATCGACGTTCCCCTCACCAGCGTAAGGCCGGTCAAGAAAGTCGCCCTCGTCGTCGTCACCGGCGACCGTGGCCTCTGCGGCGGCTTCAACAACGCCATCATCAAGAAGGCCGTCGCAAGAATCGAAGAACTCAAAGACCTCGGCGTCGATTACACCGTCATAAGCGTCGGCAAGAAAGGAAACTCCTTCTTCGTACGCCGTCCCTACATTCCCGTCGATAAGTTCCTCGAAGGCGGATCGCTTCCGACCGCGAAGGAGGCCCAGGCCATCGCCGACGATGTCTTCTCCCTCTTCGTGTCCGAAGAGGTCGACAAGGTCGAGCTCCTCTACACGAAATTCGTGTCGTTGGTGAAGTCCGATCCGGTGATACACACTCTGCTTCCGCTGTCGCCGAAGGGGGAGATCTGCGACGTCAACGGGAACTGCGTCGACGCGGCGGAGGACGAGTTCTTCAGGCTGACGACGAAGGAAGGGAAGCTGACGGTGGAGAGGGATGTGGTGAGGACGCAGACAGCGGATTTCTCCCCAATACTGCAGTTCGAGCAGGACCCGGTTCAGATACTGGACGCGCTTCTCCCGCTGTACCTGAACAGCCAGATTCTGAGGGCGTTGCAGGAGTCGCTGGCGAGCGAGCTGGCGGCGAGGATGAGCGCCATGAGCAACGCCACCGATAACGCCCTCGAGCTGAAGAAGACCTTGTCCATGGTCTACAACAGGCAACGCCAGGCCAAGATCACCGGTGAGATATTGGAGATTATTGCCGGGGCTAATGCATTGGTCTAGATCATACAATCGTCGTGATTCTTATATGTATATGTGCATAAGGTCTTTGTTACTTGATCTTTTGTAGGTACTACCTTTTTTTCTTTTTTTTTTTTTTTTGGGTTTTTTTTTTTTTTTTTTTTTTTTTTTTTTTGGTTTTGCTCTATTCGTTCGGATATTTATATGCCTGTTTCAAGGACAATTATTCAAGCAACATCACACTTTGATTCATTGTAATTCTCTACTGCGTATAAACTTTGTGCACAAATGAGAATGGCAATGTATTTTGAGACAATAATTTATACCAATATTCCACTACTCTCTTTTTTAATTATTATTATTATTATTTCCCGTATACTTGAATCATCTGGGGGAGTCGTAGTACTAAAGATAGATAGCATATTATGAAAATATCCCTTTGTCAATGTTACATGTTCTAATCGTTAGATTGAAATAAGTATGAGTATACTTTATTCTTTTTGAGCATATATAACTGTTCTAATTATTTTGCTTAAGTAGTTGCAGTCTGAATGTATGTTGGTTGATAAGCTGAGTTAACAAATGAGAGTGAGAAGAAATACTGTAATCGAATTTAAATTTTTATGAGAAAAAATACTTAACAAAAAATTTGAATTGTGATTCAAATTGTAAAAAGAAAGAATCTTTTGAAACGTCAACTGCAGTAGGGACTAGAACAATACTCCCCTGCCATGTTGACAAAGCACGCTACAAGGTTGTGCTCGCAATCAGCAAGAAAATAGGTCCTTAATTTAAGCTTGGGTTCGCTTCTGCACCGGAGAAATTATAGATACCAATGATGTTATAATAACATTGGCCTGGTATTCAGATCTTGAGAATTTCAGTTACTGAACTTTTTTATCCCTAAATTTAAAAGTGAAAACAAACACACAGACTCATATGTGTATTTATAACAGTGTCTGTATATGTGCACATATGTGTGTTAGACCATTCTATTTTCTAGCACACAATTCAAATTAACCATGACTAACTGTCTGTTTCATTTTTTTTTTTTTTTTTCTCTTTTGGTGTCATCCCACCCTTTATATCCTTCGTCACTATGAAAATCCCAGAACCAATCAATGGAACGAAAAAGACCTGACTGATTAGTTCTATGTTGGTCTATAGAATTTTATTGCTTGCCTAATTTAGCAAGTTTTGAAGATGTCCAATATATGTGTAACATCCAATTAAATTAATTGAGATTAATTAATCAAATCCAGTAATTAGTATTAATTAATTTGAGATTAGTAAAATATTTTTAATTGTAATTATCACATAAAGGACTTTTCTCCCTCAAAATGACTATTTTTAAAAATTGACACTGTTGTCTCTCGAACAATTTTCTAGTTTTGAAATCTAATTTTTCAAAACAAGAATAATGTGTCATTTCATATTCTATTCAAATTGGACTTTACAGTCTAATCATCAAATTTACTGGAAAGTCTAAGCTCATTTTTCATTTTTCCTTTCCTTTTCCTTTCTTTTTCTCATTTCCTCTCCTCTCCCACATCTCTCTCTTTCCCTTTTCTCCACGCCGGCCACCATCACCCCCGCTCAGATTCCGGTGTCATTTTTGACACCTCTTGGCTCATTGGAAAGCTCTCGATGAGCTGAGAATTTTGACAGGTCACACAACCTCCAACTCCTCCAAACGAAGCCGCAATCGTCGGCCGAAGTTTTGAAAACAATCGAAACTTTCGATCACGATATCTCCTTCGTCCGATATCCGATCGAGGTGATTTCAGTTCTTATAGATTCAAAATAAAGAGATGAAGAAAACCTGACCATTTTCACAACTCATCACTGGCCATAACACCGCCGTCGAAGTCATCGGAACATCCCATGCCGCCACCTTAGGTTTTCCATCTCTGACCAGTTTTGGTTGACACCACCCTCACTACTAGGTTCAAAACTCAAAGACGAGTTGATCCCGACCAGTTTTAGCCTCCGCCGTCACCGTTTGGCCAAAAAACGGAGTCGCTGCCCCCGTTTGAGGAGGTAAGGGGTGGTTTCGACGGTCTAACCGTTAGATCATCGTGATTTCGGTGTCTAAATGCTCAGAAGATCATGGGTAATGAAAACCTGCAACCAATTTTGAGATTCCATAGCCGAAGAAATAAGATCAAAGTCGCCAGATTTTATCGACGTTTTTGAGTTCGATCTGAGAATTTAGAGGCCGAATTTGGTGAAATTGACCACACCATTGAACTCAGAAGGATTGATTTAGGGCGGTAAGACCCAAGTCCGCCGTGGAAATATGCTCCGGCGGAGGTCCGCCTCCGCCGTGATTTTTGGTATGTTCCGATGACCTTCCGCTCAGCAGCCTCCCGACCTTCGTTCGTCGATCCGAGACCATATCCTGACTCATTTTGATGTGTTGAACGCAATGGTAACCTCCGTTTCTACCAATTCCACTCCCTAAAATGTCTACTGGAGCTGTGCACCCAGATCAAGGTAAATCGAATGAATTCGTTGAAGTTTAAAGCGAGCCGTGGAGCTTCAAGAATAGACGCTTGGGCAGCGTGAAGTTATCCGTAGATTAAATTGCCAAGAGATAGGATATTCTTGTCCATATCCTTGTTAGCCTGTTTTAAAGTGTTTTGACATATATAAATATTTTTAAAGTTAAAACGTGTGATTGATAAAGAAAAGTGTTTAAAGGCAATAGCTTGATTATTACTATTGATCTCATAATGAACTCATTTAAAGTTTTAATGAACATTTTCTTATGATAAGATATCTTGCAAACTAGTAAGTCTACTGATGGTCTAGACATGATATGGAGATCGTATCCTTAGGGGCAGAACCCGAAACCCAGACGGGCCACTACAGTGGTGTTTGGCCTTGCATTGGTCGTAAGTAATTTAATTACTTAAATTACTTGCTAGTTGCTTGTAATATGGAATTTAAGTTTATTTACCTTTCAGAAAAAGGTTGTTTGGTTTCGACTGATTCGTTGGGGCCGGTACTTTGTATATTTTATGTTATTTTTATGGATTTTCTTTAATTAATCCAGTTTAATTAAGTTAAATTTTATATTAAACCCCAATAATCACGGTCCTATCCTTGGGGTCTTGACAATATGTATGTACCCAGTATGTAATACAAGAAGTAGGGGTTCACGGATTCCAATTCACGGATTGAAGGCCAATCCACAATCCGATCCAAAGCTGCGGATTTGAAAAATTCCAATCTGTGTTCGATTCAAAACCTTTTCGGATTGAATCGGATCCAATCCAATTCAAAATCTATCGGATTTTGCGGATTTGACTCACGGATTCTGACCTTTAAAAATATAAATTAATAAACATTCACACAAAATAAACACAACACGATTAATAAATATCTAAATTGTTCCTACAAGCAACAAAAAAAAATTAGGGTTTCGCAATGAGCTGAGCTTTGTAGTAAGGACTAGAGATATCAGATATGGACTTTGTAGTAGAGATATCAGATATGGGCCACTAAGTATATACTAGATTTTTTTTTAAATTAACTTATAAAAATTTATATATATATATAATTATAAAAATAATTTATGTGTATATATATGGTTTCAGATTCGTGAATTTCACAGATTGGAAAGTACTCAATATGCAATCCATCTAAAACCTTCAGATCGGGAAAATCCCAATCTATGTTTGATTCAAAATTATTTTTAATCCGATCTAAAACTTCAGATTAAATTAGATTTCGCGGATCAATCGGATTCGCGGATTTCATATATTAGCGTCAAAGTTTTTAACACTCCTAACAAGAAGCTAAAACATATGTCCCGGCCCGGATTGTTGGTTAATTAGCGTCAAAGTTTTTTTGGCCATGATTATGTAGTTCATATACTGCTATTGATCATATAAGACTCGCTTGATATCATTAATGAGCTTATTGAGTACTATAAGTCCTTTTCGTGGCCCAATATTGCATATTTTTTATGGTGACATTTTACATTGCTCATTTGTCACTTATTTTCGCTGGCTCTTGTGGCGCTGCAAAGTTATATATATACATACATACATACATATATATATATATATATATATGCACACACATATAGAATTTGCTCCGAACGACAACGAGTAGAGAGACTATCAGTCACAGATGATGGCATATTCTTAGATGGTTGACAACGAATTCAAACCTTGACTTTACTCGCTACTTCATAAAACCAAGACAAAGCAATGAAAAGGTGGTCCCTCAAATATATATGCGAATTAGCTGTTTAAACTTTACGCACTTGTACTCACAAGGCAAGTAGCTATAAAGGTACCTGGACTGACTAATTTCACATTCTACTAATTTCTAATAGGTGAATAAATATTTTAAAAAAAAATTTTTTTTTTTTTTTTTTTTTTTTTTTCTAAGGAAGTCATAGGAGTTATTCATGTTGACTTGTTAAACATGACCTCCATTTATGAAGAAATTCATGAAAATGCAATTCAATTTTTTTTTTTTAAAATTAGTTCCACGGGTTTGGTATCTCCTAAATATACATCAAATTAACTTTCTATGAGACACAAAACGCTTGTTTTGCTTTTAGAAATATAACAAAAGAATATATGAAAAAAATTGTGAAAATAACATAACGTACACTCTTGTCCTGGTAACTATGTATATCTAAAGTGATTGAAAATCGATATTAGCAAACATTTTTCTGTCCCCCGTTTTTTTTTTTTTTGTCCCACTAAACAACAGAAAATGAGTTAAAATTACTAATGTTGATCACTTTTTTTTTTCCAAAAAGAGTAAAGTTTAGGGCCCGTTTAGTTCGCTGATTTAAGTTTTTAATTCGAGTTGAGATGTGATTTTATGTGAGAGCTTTTTACTGTAGTAAAAAAGTTAGATGTGATTATTTGTAAGAGTTTTTTACTATAAAAAAATTTAAATTTTAAACTCGAATCAACAAAATGAACAAGGCCTTAGCGAAATGAACGGGGCCTTAGAAGAGACTTGTGAGACTCCTATTGAAAATCCCTGACTATTTCTTTATTTTTATTTTTATTTTTTGGGTTCTTGAAAGGAATCCGTGATCATTTCCAAAAGAAGAAGTTTTGAATTTTGGTTAAACATCCTCCGAAGTTTGTCTTCACGTGGCATGCTCCCATTTGATGTGGCAATTGCTGGTTGATTCCTGGCGGGGTAGCCTATCAACTGCTTTTAGCCTCTCAAAAGCCTAACCTTCCAGAATAATGAATATTATTAAAAAATAAACCAAGAAATTCTCACATGCACCGCCTCACCATCTCAAACCCATCTCCACCGTTGGATCCCTCAGATGATAAGAAGAAACGGTGCTGATCAACCACAGAAGAATAGTTTAACATCAGGTGGAACGAAAAGCACGTGGCTGATGTTGCAAGAACTCGAGTTTTACCGTGATTAGCGAAGCAGAGTAGTATAACCTCGAGAGGTGCACACATTTAACAAGTGTAAGATTTTTACGTAATTTCGTTGCACATTTTCAGAGAGAGAGGGAGAGAGATGAACTGTTGGATCAATCAGAGGATGTTTTGTTGTTGATTAGGATTTGTGGGAAGGAAGTAGAAATATCTAGAAGGCAAATAGACATTCTTTTTTGTTTTTTTGTTTTGTTTTTGTTTTTGTTCAGAAGCCGCCATGGATGTGGCTTTGCAAGCTCAAGGGTCAGTGAGCTACAGAGCAGTATTTCAAGAAAGAAGCGGTTTAAAGCTCAACCCTTTTCTTGGGTCCTTTCAACATGGGAGACTTTCCCATTTTGTACAGGTAAAGCGGAAAAAGAAAAAAGAAAAATACTTGCTTTGTTTATCATTGTTTGCTTGTCCTGTATCCGTAATTAGAGTATGCAGTGGTATTTCATTATTAGGTTGTTTGTACTGATTATATCAACTCATGCATTTCTTTGGGCATGTTTTACTTGCAACTTCAATGTTTTTATTTTGGATTTGGGTTATGGGATTAAAAAGATTTCTGTTGTTGGTTCTTTCAATTTTGTTTTCTGGGTCTCCTTGATAGTCCCGTTTGTTTGATAAAGTCGGAGAATCAATTAGCCTGTATCTTGTTGTTAAATTCCCTACGCTTGAATTGCAAATTGCTTTTGTTACAATACAAATCAGTATTTAACTACTTGTTTGATTGATTTCAGTTTTCCTCATGGCCCAAAGTACATCCTGCAAGTGGGATTTCATATCGAGTCATTGCTAATGCAGCTGGTAGAGGTAGCTATTTGCTTCCGTTCTAATTTAATTACATATATATATATATATATATATATTTTGTTTTCTCCTTTCATGCTTCTGAATCTGCTTCTGTTATGTGTGTGTGTGTGCATTATATATGTGTGTATGTATAAACAGATTATTGGAGAAGGAAACCAAGAAAAATGTCAACTCCAAGAACGAGTAGGCCAAAGGGATTTGGGCCGAAATTGCCTGCAGGGACGAGCACCCAGAAGAGGGTCCAAAGAAATATTGAGGATAAAAAGGATTCTGAAACTCCGGAATCCAGTGAACTTGCTGAGGCCAACAAGACAGTGCTTGAAATGAATGTTGATTCTGAGAAGCAATGGGCAGTTGAAGTTTCTCCTCCTGAGAAACTTGAGGAAGGGAAAACAGATGAAACTAGTGGCGAAATCGAGAAATCATCATCAGTGAGAGAAGTGCCAGCTGTTCGTCCAAGCAAGCAAGGAGTAGAAAATGGAAGGATAGGTACAGTCAGTGAGAATGACACAGGGTTATTGCATAAAAAAGAAGATATTGAAGTTGGTAATGAGAATGTGGCTGATGTAACTTCTAGAGGAAGAGATAAGAAAGCAACGAAGAGTAATTACACACTGACAAATAAAAGTGTCGAGACGGAAATAAGATTAGTTGAAGAAGCTTCTCTAAAGCTAAAGTTGGAGATACAAGCAAGATTATGCCGAGAGGAAATCGAGAAGCTTGCTGAGGAGAGGTTCTCAAGAGGAGACAAGCTGTTTGTTTATCCTCAGGTGGTGAAACCTGATATAGATATAGAAGTGTTCTTTAATAGGAGTCTCTCTACGCTGGAGAATGAGCAAGATGTACTGATTATGGGTGCTTTCAACGACTGGCGATGGAAATCTTTCACCAGAAGGTTAAACAAAACAGATTTTAAAGGGGATTGGTGGTCTTGCCTGGTTCATGTTCCTAAGGAAGCGTATAAGATGGACTTTGTTTTCTTTAATGGGCAAAGTGTTTACGACAATAATGATATGAAAGACTTCTGCGTACCTGTGGAAGGTGGGATGGATGCTTTTGCCTTTGAAGATTTTTTGCTTGAGGAGAAACGAAGGGAACTTGAGAAGCTTGCTAAGGAGCAGGCTGAGAGGGAACGAGAAGCCGAAGAGCAAAGACGAGTAGAAGCTGAGAAGGCAGCCAGGGAAGCTGATAGAGAACAGGCTAGGAAACATACTCAAGAGCGAAGAAAAATGTTGCAAGAGGTGATGAAAAAGGCTGTTCGGACTGTTGAGAATGTTTGGCACATAGAGCCTAGTAACTTTGGAGGTGACGACTTGGTGAATTTGTATTATAACAAAATCTCTGGTCCACTTGCCGAGTCTCAAGGAATCTGGATACATGGTGGGTACAACAATTGGAAGGATGGACCGTCCATCGTTTCAAGGCTTGTTAGGTCTGAGAAAATGGGTGGTGATTGGTGGTATGCTAAGGGTATGTGCATACATACATCTCCCTCTTATCTTTCTGACCTTCCCTGTTGTGGTGTCTTTATCGCACTTTTATTGATCTGAAAGTTTATGGATTTCCAATGTGGCTTTGTCCCCAAAAGAATCCTGAAACACGTATATCACTAGATTTATGACAGTGTAATTATCAATGTTCCAAGAATAATCCTGCTTTTGTCAGAGGAACACGACAAAAGAAAATGAATTCGTAAGTAATAATGGACTAATAGAGTGTTTGGGATGTGAATCATATAAGACGTTTGCGTAATAAAGTTCTCATTACATATCACTATGTCATGCTTTTCTATTTTTAAGGCGAGCGTTTTCAGAAGTTACTTAGGAAGGTTGTTCTTGACACCATTAATAAATGAAATCATCTTTAGTTTAATGACTAGAAATCTTAGGTTCATTCATAGTAACGGTGTAACATGAAACTTCTCCATGGATGGTAGGCATATAAGGGGCTGAACCTGCTCACATGGGCGAGCTTTATTTTGAGGGGCTATAATTAGTGGTGGGTTTAAAATTTTTAATGAGAAAAGTAAAGCTTGGTAATTCACACTTGAACTTTAACCTTAATATATAAAGTGAGGCGCGAGCTTTTTTCTTGTGGTGGCTGGATTTTGGCCTGCCATATCATGGTTCTTTAAAGATTGGGATGTTGTATATGGATTGCAGTAAGATTAGGGGTGGGTAGCTATAATGGTTGCCTAGGCTTTTGAGGGTCAAAGAGTATTATCCTTTTGGTTGCAATATTGCATTTTGCAAAATAATAACTTCCCCCCACCTTTTTGTCAGTTGTTGTACCTTATCGAGCATTTGTCTTGGATTGGGTCTTTGCTGATGGACCCCCTGAGAAGGCTATAGTGTATGATAACAACCGTCGTCAGGATTTCCATGCTATAGTTCCAAAATCCATCTCTGAGGAACTATATTGGGTTGAGGAAGAACATCAGATATACAAGAAGCTACAGGAAGAGAGGAGATTAAGGGAGGAAGAAAAACGTGCCAAGGTAACGCATTGTTTAAGTTCAAGGGGTCAAGTTATATGGATTTGTGCATATTTGTTTAAACAGTGCTAAATTCCCATGTCTTTTGCCTTTTCTATTGTTGCAGGCTCAAAAGACAGCACGTTTGAAAGCTGAAACAAAGGAAAGAACTTTGAAAAGGTTTTTGCTGTCTCAAAAGCATATAGTCTATACTGACCCTCTTGATGTTCATGCTGGAAGTTTGGTGACAGTTTTCTATAATCCAGCGAACACAGTTTTGAATGGAAAGCCTGAAGTCTGGTTCAGATGCTCTTTTAACCGCTGGACCCACCGCAAGGGTCCATTGCCACCACAGAAAATGTTACCTGCAGATAATGGTTCTCTTGTCAAAAGCACTGGTGAGTTTGAACCTTTGATACTCATGAAAGTAATATGATTTATGAGGTTTATATCCTGTACCTTATTGTCACAAGGTGTCTGCTATGATGCAAAATCATTTAGTGGGTAGTAGTGAGTCTCATCGTGAAATATTTTTTTATGGTTTTTCAGTCAAGGTTCCACTGGATGCATATATGATGGACTTTGTCTTCTCCGAGCGGGAAGATGGTGGAATCTTTGACAACAAATGTGGCATGGATTATCACATTCCTGTATTTGGGGGAATTGTGAAGGAACCACCAATGCACATTGTGCATATTTCTGTTGAAATGGCCCCTATTGCAAAGGTACAATTATGTGTTCACCTAATGGTGTCCTTTCTTTTCCCTGGCTTCTCTTTTTCTGAGTCCGTGGCTTCCTATGTCTGAGGTTCTGGGGCATGTGAATTATAATTTCCTTGTTGATGGATTCATTTTAATATGTTGTGACAGTATATCAAAATCCTACTGACTTGTTATTCATATTTTAGTTTCTGACAATTATGTATCCTTTTTTGTTCTACGACCAGGTTGGAGGACTCGGTGATGTGGTTACTAGTCTATCCCGAGCCGTGCAGGAGTTGAACCACCACGTGGACATCATTCTTCCAAAGTATGACTGTTTGAACCTTAGCAATGTAAGCTTCATCACTGTTGCTTTCTTGCATATTTCTCATCCTATTAATCCCCTCTGTATTTTTTCTTTTTTTTCATGTTGTTGCACCATAATTTGCAAGTAAAAAGGATTTGGAGTCTCATCTATAGTTGATTAGTTCCCCTCCCTGAGAGTGATGGACTTTATGCGATAATTGATCTGTGGATTCTCCCCTCTTTTATTTACTTGAAAACATGTCTCATCAAATGATTCATATAGTCCTGAAAGATAAAGATACGTTTCATATCTCTCAATTTTTTATTTTCCATCTCGTTTTCAGATTCATTGAAGTTTTGCGAATATTCATTAAGTTCATCTACAGTTCCGTAATTTTACCCACTCTTCTAGACTTCAGCTTGCAATATAATTTAGTCTGAATCCGTATTGTGGTTTATTAAATGTTTATGTTCTGCTATAGGTGAAGGACTTCGGGTTCAATAGAAGCTTTGCCTGGGGTGGGACTGAAATAAAAGTTTGGCATGGGAAAGTGGAAGGGCTTTCAGTCTACTTTTTGGAGGCTCAAAATGGGTATTTATTTTGTATTCACTTTTCTTTTTCATGCTTGGTATTTATTTATTCCTTTTTGTCTCTGGCACGGTGGCACCATACTGCAACACAAGGCGAATGTCTTAAGTTTATTATTTTTTATTTTTATTTTTTTTTTCCAGATTCTTTTGGAGAGGTTGCATATATGGTTGTAACAATGATATAGAGAGGTTTGGCTTCTTTTGCCATGCTGCTCTTGAGTTTCTACTCCAAAGTGGATTTCATCCTGTAAGTTTAGTTTTCTGGCTCATTGAAGTGTTTATTTAAAAGTTCTTCATAAGTACTTTGCTTTAGTGATTGCCTATTTGGAAATCGAATAGTGTAGAACGTCAATTATCTGAGAAAAGACCTTCATTTTGAACCCACACACAACAATAATAAGGGGGCTGCCGCCTCCCAATAAAGAAAATGAACAATATAAAAGGTTTCTATGAGAATGAGATGACCTGCATGTGTGAGCAAAAAAAGATTTTCAATTTATAGTCAAATATATTTTCAAAGGTAATAGCTTTAATAGGTGCTTTGTATTGACAGGATATACTTCATTGCCATGATTGGTCTAGTGCACCAGTTACTTGGTTATTTAAGGACCATTATATGCATTATGGTCTTAGTAAAGCTCGGGTAGTCTTCACGATCCATAACCTTGAATTTGGAGCACATTTTATTGGGAAAGCGATGGCATACTCAGACAAGGCTACAACTGTAAGTATTTAAAGTTTTCTAATCCAATTTAGCTTTGCCTATCTTCGCCGCAGTTTTTATAATTTGATAAGCCTCCCCTACGATTCACTTATGTACGGAAGAGACTATGTGAGAAGGGTCATGCGGGGACAGGAAAGGAGATGGAAGCTGCAGCACAGGGGAACACTTCTCAGGACGGTTAGGAGGGGGCTGAGTTGGAACGAGAGGATGAGCTGGGTTGAGAGAGGGAAAGGTCTGTTAGTTAGTTAGCTGCATTGGAGTCTGTAACTAGGGAAATGTGATCGAGTAAATAGGGAGCGAGGGCAAGAGAGAAGGGCATCAGAAAAGTATAGAGCTGAAGATAGTGAGGGAGTGCACGGGGTCACTTGAAAACCCCCATATCCTGTAATCTTTCCGATTTTCTGCCAATTAATTCCATTGATCCAGTGAATTTACTCATATTCTTGTGTAGACGTGTGCTTGCAATTTGTTATTAGCCTGTGAGTTTATCATTTGGTATCAGAGCACCTTTCTGGGAATGACGAAGAGGACTGACGACTGTAAGAAAGAGAGGACGGAGGGAACGAAAGAGGATTTTCAGAAGGAGTTGGAAATGGTGAGGGAAGATTTGAAGAAGATTCCCAGGCTTGAGCAGGGAATGGCACTGATGTTGGAAAAACTGGACAAACTGATGTGCCAGAGAGCTGAATATGACCGGGAGCCTACTCCGACAGAGAGGAGGACGACTGAGACACAATTGGCGGCGGCTGGGGGAAACCGCGCAGAATTCTGAACGCGACGGGTAGAAATGCCCACTTCTGATGGAGAAAACCCTGATGGCTAGATTTTCCAAGCTGAGAGGTATTTCGCCATGAACAAGATGACGGAGAGTGAGAAGTTGGATGTAGTGGTGGTAAGCTTGGATGGAGAAGCTTTGGCTTGGTTCCAGTGGGAGGATAGCCGGCGGGTGATACGGGACTGGGCGGATCTAAAAGTGTTGGTGCTTGAGAGGTTTCGACCAACACAGGAAGGCAGTCTATGCAAGAAATTCTTATCTCTGAGCCAGGAATCGTTGATCCGGGAGTATTGCAAGCTCTTTGAAATGTTGGCTGCCCCATTAATGGAGGTTTCCGAGCAAGTCCTAGAGAGTTCGTTTGTCAACGGATTAAAGCCCGGAATCAGGGCTGAAATTCGGATGCTGAAGCCCAAGGGATTGGGCCGAATTATGGAATTCGCCCAGCGGGTCGAGGAGCGTAACCTACTGGTACGCGGCCCAAAGGCCCACAACTTACAGCCCAGCCCGGGAAACAAATCAAGTTCTGGAAACCCTAAGTTTGGACCTAGGGGGGTTCAGTTCAAGTTGGGTTGGGACCGCGAGGGGGAATGGCGCCGTGGGGAAGGACGACCCCCACCTCAGACTGGCCATCGAGCAGCAGGACCGGAGTGGCACCGTTCCAGCGTTTGACCGACGCCGAACTTCAAGGGAAGAGGGAAAAAGGCCTTTGCTATTGCTGTGATGGGAAGTATGTCTTTGGGCACCGTTGCCCTAACCGGGAGTTGTAGGTGCTCATCGTGCGCGATGAAGAGGATTAGGAGGAGACGCAGGAAGGAAAGAAGGAGGCACTCGAGGGAGGTGAAGTGGTGGAGCTCTCCATCAATTCGGTGGTTGGACTCACCGCCCCGAAGATTATGAAGCTCCGAGGAGTGGTTCGTGGGAAAGAGGTAATAATCCTGATCGATTGTGGGGCGAATCACAATTTTATTTCGTTTGACTTGGTGCGACGATTGGATTTACCTATAGATTGGATTGAAGGATATGGGGTGGTTATGGGAACGGGGTTATCGATTAAAAGGGAAGGAGTTTGCCGCGGGGTGGCAGTTTCTCTGCAAGAGGTAGAAATTGTGGAAGATTTTCTCCCCTTGGAGTTGGGCAGCGCAAACCTTATTTTAGGGGTTCAGTGGCTGGAAAATTTAGGGATGATGACAGTGAATTGGAAGACTTTACTGATGAAATTCAGTCTAGGGGATCGACAAGTGAGACTGAAATGGGATCCCGGGTTAAACAAATCCCCAGTCACCCTTAAGGCCTTAATGTGCGCCCTTAAGCAAGAGGGGCAAGGTATGTGGGTGGAGTTGAATACCCTGGGGATAAGGCCAAAGGAAGAGGCTGTGGAGGCACCGGAGGAGCTGCAAGCCGTGTTACAATGGCACTTGGCAGTGTTTGAATCTCCAACGGAATTGCCACCAGAACGGGCAAAGGATCACTCGATAGTGTTGAAGGTAGGGACTTCCCGATTAACGTCAGGCCATACCGCTATCCTCAGATACAAAAGGACGAGATTGAACGTTTAGTGGGGGAGATGCTAGCAGCAGGTATTATCCAGCCTAGTATGAGCCCGTACTCCAGTCCGGTCCTCTTGGTGAAGAAGAAAGATGGAAGTTGGAGGTTCTGTGTGGATTACTGTGCTCTAAATAAAGAGACAGTGCCGGATCGTTTTCCGATACCGGTAATAGACGAATTACTCGTTGAACTCCATGGGGCTACCATTTTCTCTAAAATTGATCTCAAGTCAGGGGTACCATCAGATTCGTGTAAGGTCGGAAGATGTGCCCAAAACAGCTTTTCGCACACACGAGGGGCACTACGAGTTCCTTGTCATGCCGTTTGGCCTCACGAATGCCCCGGCAACCTTTCAATCACTCATGAATGACGTGCTACGAGCTTTTCTCCGTAAGTTCGTCTTGGTTTTTTTTTTTATGACATCCTAATCTACAGCCGCACCATGAGGGAACATGAGCACCATTTGGATCAGGTATTGGCCGTTTTACACCAGCACCGCTTGTTCGCCAATGGAAAAAAGTGTAGTTTTGGGCAGAACTCAATCGAGTACCTGGGGCATGTTGTGTCTAGGAATGGGGTGTCGGCAGACCCGGCCAAGGTGGAAGCTATGGTGCTTTGGCCTTCCCCCACGAACTTGAAGGAGTTGCGTGGCTTTCTGGGGTTAACCGGCTACTATAGTAAGTTTGTGGCAGGTTACAGCCACATCACGGGGCCATTGACGAACTTACTGTGGAAGGATAATTTTCACTGGGATGAGGAGGCCAGCAGCGCGTTTGCTGCACTTAAGCATGCCATGACAGTAGTGCCCGTCCTAGCCTTGCCCGATTTCAACAAACCCTTTGTGCTGGAAACAGATGGTTCGGGTCATGGGGTTGGGGCAGTGTTAATGCAAGAGCAACGACCCTTAGCATACTTTAGTCAGGCTCTTTCCGCACTAGCACGCAGCAAGTCCATGTATGAGCGAGAATTGATGGCCATAGTTCTAGCCATTCAGAAATGGCGGCCATATCTCTTGGGACGACATTTCATGAACCGCACCGACCAATGTAGCCTCAAGTACCTGCTAGAGCAACGCCTAGTGTCTCCAGAACACCAGAAGTGGTTAACTAAGTTGATGGGATACGACTTCGAGATCCAGTATAAACCAGGATCGGACAATAGGGTGGCGGACGCTCTCTCCCGTTGTGTTAGCACCCCGGACCGGAGTGCCTTGTCGCTAGCCCCAATTGTCGACACAAGTGAACTGCACTAGCAGGTATTGCTCGATGAACACTTAGCTAAGGTATGGTCCGAATTACAGCAGGATGCTACATCACATCTGGGTTTTTACATTGCTCAAGACAGGTTATTTTACCACGGCAGAATGGTGGTACCTCGGGAGTCCCCATTTATTACAACTCTGCTGTATGCCTACCATGATGGTGTCTTGGGAGGACACTTAGGCGTATTGAAGACGTATTGGCGGATTGCGGCGGAATGGTATTGGACTGGTATGAAAAAGGACGTCACTGCTTATGTATCGGTGTGTGCAGTGTGTCAGTGTTGTAAAACTTCTACACTGGCCCCTAGTGGTCTCCTACAACCCTTACATATCCCAGACCGGGTGTGGGAGGACCTTTCGATGGACTTTATTGAGGGCTTACCGCATTCAGAGGGATACGACACCATCTTGGTTGTCGTGGATCGACTTAGCAACTACGGGCATTTCCTTGCGCTGAGACATCCTTTTTCCGTAGAGATCGTGGCTAGAATCTTCATTCGGAAAGTAGTGTGCCTCCATGGGGTGCCTCGTACTATCGTGTCGGATCGCGATTGCATTTTCCTGAGTCATTTTTGGACCGAGCTCCACAAGCAGATGGTTACTACTTTATCACGGAGCACGGCCTACCACCCCCAATCCGACGGCCAAACCAAGGTGGTCATTAGATGCGTGGAAACGTACTTGCGTTGCTTCACTTCATACAAGCCCAACCAGTGGCACAAATGGTTAGTTTGGTCGGAGTACTAGTACAACACTTCTTTTCATACAGCCACCCGCACCACTCCCTTTTAGGCAGTATACGGCCGCATACCACCTCCACTGTTGC
Organism: Morus notabilis; assembly: GCF_000414095.1. Taxonomy (NCBI): domain Eukaryota; kingdom Viridiplantae; phylum Streptophyta; class Magnoliopsida; order Rosales; family Moraceae; genus Morus; species Morus notabilis. The sequence continues at coordinate 358,033 of NW_010359246.1, read as the reverse complement.
GTTATGGCACAGGCTCCTCTCCGGTGGGTTCCGTGGAGCAGCACCTCATGGACCGCGATGCAATGCTGGACCTTCTCAAGTTCCATCTTCTCCGCACCCAGCAGAAAATGAAGTCCGTGGCCGATAACAAGCGCCGGGATGTCTAGTTCACCGTGGGGGACTCAGTGTACCTCAAGCTTCGCTCCTATCGTCAGTTGAGTTTGGCACGTAGGCGCAATGAGAAGTTAAGTCCCCGTTTTTATGGCCCTTTTGAGATCATTGGTTGTGTGGGGCCGGTGGCATACCGCCTCAACCTTCTAGTGGAGGCTGCTAGCCACCCGGTGTTTCATGTCTCTCAACTACACCGTGTTGTGGGGCAAGGACAGCCTGTTTTCGCCTTACCACCACATCTCACAAAGGACTTGGAGCTACGGGCAGAACCAGTTGCCCTTCTTGGAGTGCGCCAGCGGTACATGGGGGACGCTCGGACCCAGAGGTCCTGATACGTTGGACTAATTTAACCTGCCCATGAGGACACGTGGGAATCCTATCAGGCCATAGACCAGCAGTACCCTCACTTCCACCTTGAGGACAAGGTGCGTCTTTAGGGCGGGGGTAATGATAAGCCTCCTTTACGATTCACTTATGTACGGAAGAGACTATGTGAGAAGAGTCATATGGGGACAGAAAAGGAGATGGAAGCTGCAGCACAGGGAACACTTCTCAGGACGGTTAAGAGGGGGCTGAGTTGGCACGACAGGATGAGCTGGGTTGAGAGAGGAAAAGGTCTGTTAGTTAGTTAGCTGCATTGGAGTCTGTAACTAGGGGAATGTGATCGAATAAATAGGTGGCAAGGGCAAGAGAGAAGGGCATTAGAAAAGTATAGAGCTGAAGATAGTGAGGGAGTGCACGGGGTCACTCGAAAGCCCCCATATCCTGTAATCTTTCTTGATTTTCTGCCAATTAATTCCATTGATCCAGTGAATGCACTCATATTCCTGTGTAGACGTGTGCTTGCAATTTGATATTAGCCTGTGAGTTTATCATAATTCTGTCGACATATTAGGGTAGAATGGTCTAAATCGGGTTTGATTAGGATGAATTAGTTTGGAAGATTTAGGATATTCAAATCTTTCCTTATCATCTCCTAGTGATTATCCGGGATTGTTTAGGATTAGGAGTTAGTCAATAAAATCTGATTTGAATATTAAATTCAAATCAGTCACTTTATTAGGAGATTATCTTTCATTTTTATTCGGATAAGCCAACTAAACTTGCCTGCCTATTTATTTGTATTTTTCCACAACATTCAATAAGATAGTAGAGTATTTTTCCTTTCAGATCTGCCTTCATGGTATCAGAGCCACTTTCTGAAACCTAATATTTTTTTTTTCTGCCAACCGGAATGACAAAATACGGGATGGCCGGCGGGAAAGAAACCTCATCATCCGAGGTTACCTCTGCCTCTTCAGGGGCTGTCAATCCGATCCAAATCAATGGATTTGAAGCCTCTTTTCAGCAAATCACAAGTCATAAATTCAATGGACAAAATTTTGTCCAATGGTCACATTCCGTAATGATGTTCATCGAAGGAAAGGTAAAAGAAGACTACCTCACCGGCGATGCTGCACAACCGGATGAAAAGGATTCTAAGTTCAAAACTTGGAAGACATAAAATAGCATGGTTTGGTCATGGCTGATCAACTCCATGAATACCGAGATGGGAGAAAACTTCATGTATTACAAAACAACAAAAGAGATGTGGGATGCAGTGAAGCGGAGTTACTCCAACAGGGAAAACACTTCAGAGATTTTCAGGCTAAAGGGAATTCTAAGTGATCTTCATCAAGGAGAATTAAGCATAACCGAATACTTTAATACTCTATCACGCCATTGGTAGCAACTGGACATCCTTGACGAATCAGCTTGGCATTGTGCCGAGGATCATAAGCAATACAAGGAAATCTTGGAAAGAGATAGAGTTTACAAGTTTTTGCTTGGTCTCAATAAAACCTTAGATGATGTTCGTGGAAGGATCTTAAGTACAAAGCCTCTACCAGATGTTCGTGTGGTTTTTTCAGAAGCGAAGCAGGAAGAGAGCCGAAAGAAATTAATGCTGGGAACCTCCAATGGTGGTGTTATCTCAACTCCTAATGATGCTGGAAACTCAACCACAGATGCCTCTGCCTTAGCCACACGAGGACCACAATTCAACAATGAAAACCAACAAAGGAAAAACCGGCCTTGGTGTGATCATTGCAAGCGAACTGGACACACCAAAGACACTTGCTGGAAAATCCATGGAAAACCAGCAAACTGGACTCCTCGGAAGCAGAATGAAGGAAGAGGATTTCAAGCCTCTCAAGATAAGCATGGAATGGATGCTCCCACACAACAACAATCCGCAGAATCTTCAATTTCAGTAAGCAAGGAGCAGTTAGAGCAACTTTATCATCTTCTCACACCACCATCTAATCCAATTTCTAATGTAGGATTGTGCACCACGACACATAATGGTAACCATTCAGCCTTAATCTCATCACTTCATGCCCAGGAACCGTGGATCATTGATTCCGGTGCCTCTGACCACATGACAGGTTGTTCCAAACACTTTTCCTCCTATACTCAATATTCTAATACTGCTAAAATTAAAATTGCCGATGGGTCTCTAGCTATTATTGCTGAAATAGGTTCAATCCAAATCTCAAAAAACCTTATTCTTCATTCCGTCCTACATGTTCTAGCCTTAAACATGTAACTTGCTGTCCATTAGCAAACTCACTTGTGACAATAACTGTGTAGCTAATTTTTCCCCTTCTATGTGTCAATTTCAGGACCTATCATCGGAGAAGACGATTGGCAGTGCTAGAGCCTATGAAGGACTTTATTTCCTTGAGAATTCAGAATCTGAGAGTCGACAAGCACATGTGTCAGGAGTGTCTTTTATTTCGGTTTCTAGTAATAAAAAAATAATGTGTTGTGGCATCATAGACTTGGCCACCCCAGTTTTTCCTATTTGAAATTTTTGTTACTAGCCCTATTCAAGAATAAAGATACTGTTTCATTTACTTGTGATATTTGTCAATTTGCAAAGCATACACGTGTGCCTTTCTCACCAAAACCGTATGCACCCTCTATGCCTTTCTCCTTGATTCATAGTGACATATGGGGCCTTTCTAGGGTAACAACCTTAAATGGCAAACGATGGTTTATCACGTTTATTGATGACCATACACGGGTGACTTGGGTTTACTTGCTTAAAGAAAAATCTAAAACCAGCCAAATCTTTCAAACCTTCCATAAAATGGTTCAAACTCAGTTTCAGAGAAAGATTTTTGTTGTAAGAACTGATAATGGCGGTGAATACTTCCAGTCCACTTTGGGTAATTATCTTGATCAACATGGAATCATCACCAGAGTTCTTGTACGGAAACACCACAACAAAATGGAACTTCAGAAAGAAAGAATCGGCATCTGTTGGAAGTGGCCCGTGCCTTTATGTTCACTATGAACGTACCCAAACATTTATGGGGTGATGCCATCTTAACCGCAGCCTTTCCCATCAATAGACTACCCAGCCGCCCCTTCAAATTTCAAACCCCATTATCTGTCCTTACAACTCAAGTCCCACACTCTAATATCATCACAAACAACCTTCCCCTTAAAACCTTTGGTTGCACTGCGTTTGTCCACGTCCATTCTCAACATCGCTCCAAACTCGACCCCCTACCATAAAAACCATCTTCCTCGGATATTCTCCAACAAAAAAGGGATATCGTTGTTTCTGCCCACAAACAAAAAAAACCTTTGTTACCCGAGATGTCACTTTTTTTGAAGAAATACCCTTTTATTCCCACACTTTGCTTCAGGGGGAGAGTAATGATACCGAAGCTTATGTGTGGGAATGGGATGTCACAGCCACAGTTGAAGAAGTCTTGACCCCACAGTCAACCCCCAGAATCGATATTCCAGTTCCAGTCCAAACCGAAACCAAACTGGAAGATTCACAGCCACCATCACAGTTGTCTTCACAGCCAGAGCAGTTGTCCCAGCCTTGTTCACAGCCAGTTCTACAACCATCTCCAAAACTGCAAGTCTACTCTCGGAGGAAAAATTTTCAAGGAAATAAACAATTCACAGGCACTATGGACTGCCCTGAATCCGAACCTATGGTGAGTCCTAATCCTCCATCCTCAGGTAATCCCAAAACCCTCCATGATAGACTAGATGACCCCATTGCTCTAAGAAAAGGTGTTAAGACATGTACAAAACACCCAATTTCCAAATTTGTGTCATATAATAATGTATCACCCTCGTTTCGTGGTTTCACAACAAACCTTTCTAGACTTGATGTTCCCAGGACAATTGAAGAAGCTCTAGCTGTTCCAGAATGGAAGACTGCAGTGCTAGAAAAGATGCATGCCCTTGAGAAAAACGAGACTTGGAGCCCAGTAGAACTACCACAAGACAAGAAAGTGGTGGGGTGCAAGTGGGTGTTCACAGTTAAAAGTAAAGCCAGATGGTTCAGTAGAGCGGTACAAAGTCCGGTTGGTAGCAAAAGGTTTCACTCAAACCTACGGAATAGACTACATAGAAACGTTTGCTCCAGTTGCGAAGCTCAATACTGTTAGGGTTCTCTTATCCTTGGCAGCAAATATGGATTGGCCTCTTTATCCACTTGATGTGAAGAATGCATTTATGAATGGAGAGCTAGAAGAAGAAGTATATATGAGTCTCCCACCTGGTTTCTATAAGGGCAAACGGGACAATATAGTGTGTAAGCTGAAGAAATCTTTATACGGTTTGAAGCAGTCACCTAAGGCTTGGTTTAAAAGATTCTCCAAAGTAATCAAAGGCCACGGAGTAAACAGATCATACTCTCTTCGTCAAGCACTCTACAAACAACAAAGTTACAATTTTGATCATGTATGTGGACGACATAATTTTGACTGGAGATGACTTCCAAGAGATGGAGGAAATTAAGAAGATTATGGCTAGGGAATTCGAGATTGAGGATCTAGGATTCATGAAATATTTCCTAGGGATGGAGATTGCAAGGAGTAAGAAGGGGATCTCTATATCACAAAGGAAGTACATGATGGATTTATTAGAAGAGATAGGAATGCTCGGTTGCAAGCCCATAGACTCTCCAATTGAACCAAGAGGAAGGAAGAATTCAAGTGAAGGAGACCTTGTACACAGGTAGATATCAAAGACTTGTGGGAAGATTGATCTATCTCTCACACACAAGACCAGACATAGCCTTTGCGATCAGCGTGGTCAGCCAATACATGCATACACCACGCCAAAAACATCTTGATATAGTCTACCGCATATTACGATATCTCAAGAAGAATCCAAGGATTGGATTGTTCTTCTGGAAAAGCGAGGACAGGAAGGTGAAAATCTACACGGATGCAGATTGGGCAGGTTCTAAAGAAGATAGGAGGTCGACATCCGGGTATTGTACTCAGGTTTGGGGAAACTTGGTGACTTGGCGTAGCAAAAAACAGGCTGTAGTTGCAAGAAGTAGTGCTGAAGCTAAATATAGGGCTATGGCTCATGGCATTTGTGAGGCAATTTTGATAAAGCTACTACTGGAAGAATTAAGAATTAAGTGTGAGTTTCTTATGCAGCTCTATTGCGACAACAAGGCTACGATTAGCATAGCATACAATCCAGTCCATCACGATAGAACTAAACATGTGGAGGTTGACAGACATTTCATCACAGAAAAAATTGAGTGGGATAATCAGTGTTGAATATGTGCGGCTGATATTCTAACTAAAGGACTGCACGGACCAGCGTTTGAAGAATTAGCAAGCAAGCTCGAACTCATAGACATTTACGTCCAAGCTTGAGGGGGAGTGTCGACATATTAGGGTAGAATGGTCTAAATCGGGTTTGATTAGGATGAATCAGTTTGGAAGATTTAGGATATTCAAATCTTTCCTTATCATCTCCTAGTGATTATCCGGGATTGTTTAGGATTAGGAGTTAGTCAATAAAATCTGATTTGAATATTAAATTCAAATCAGTCACTTTATTAGGAAATTATCTTTCCTTTTTATTCGGATAAGCCAACTAAACTTGGCTGCCTATTTATTTGTATTTTTCCGCAACATTCAATAAGATAGCAGAGTATTTTTCCTTTCAAATCTGCCTTCAAATTCCACGTGTAGTTTCATAATTATTAATCCATAAAACTTGGTTTGTGAGATATGTGTTGGACAATTATGATAAATATTGAAAGTTTATGATTGTAATATGTACCTAGCATTGACTAATACTTACCATGCCATGCTATTGAAAGTTTATGTGTGTAATTCTTTGAATGATTTAAGTGCAAGTATCAAATTTTAAAATCTTCTTACAGTTGTGCATTTCATTTAATGATGTTTTGTACACAGGTATCCCACACTTACTCAAAAGAGGTTGCTGGAAATCCTTCAGTTGCTCCTCATCTCCGCAAGTTCCACGGGATAATAAATGGAATTGACCCAGACATATGGGACCCGTATAATGATAAGTTCATTCCTGTAAGTATATTTATTTTCTGAGTTTATTATTTCTTTTTCAGCCCTCTTGGCTTCCTAATATGATTATTGAGATCCAGTTCAGGGATAAGTAGTGAACAACTCTGTTCTGATCCCAAAATAAAAAAAGAAAACTCTGTTGCTTACCAAGTTCTTGACTCCATTCCTTACAAATATTTTTTTGTGAGCTTCAGTCACTAATTCATTCTGTCTGATACACAATTCATGCTATCTCAGATAGCGTACACATCTGAAAATGTTGTTGAAGGAAAAAGAGCTGCCAAGCAAGCCCTCCAAGAAAGGCTCGGTCTTAAAAGGGCAGATCTCCCTCTTGTAGGTATTATCACTCGCTTAACACATCAGAAAGGAATCCATCTCATCAAGCACGCTATTTGGCAAACCTTAGGGCGTGGTGGACAGGTTAGCTTTTATCTTACTTTTCTTCTTTGCAAGTGAGCCAATGATAATCAGAGCACAATTTTCTTTGTGATAAATCAGAAAATTATAACAATGGCATGTATGACGGCAGGTTGTGCTCCTTGGTTCGGCTCCAGATCCACGGATCCAAAATGATTTTGTGAATTTAGCTAATCATTTGCATAGTGCTAAAGGTGATCGTGCTTGTCTTTGCTTGACGTACGATGAGCCACTATCACACTTGGTATGTTCTCGTCAAAATTCATTGATTGTTTTGATTGTTACTATCATTTTTAGTAGTGCATTCACTTGTCGCGTTTGCAATAACTTCTAACTCATTTGAATTTTCTTTCAGATATATGCTGGTGCAGATTTTATTTTGGTCCCCTCTATTTTTGAGCCATGTGGACTGACCCAACTCATTGCTATGAGATATGGTTCCATAGCTGTTGTTCGAAAAACTGGAGGTGCGTACATATCCTCTCATTTTGTGGTGGATAGTGATGTTTTAATTGCTGATCAAATATTTGTATTTTTCTCAGTTTGAATAAAGTACTTTTAGCTTTTTCTGATAATTTACAGCACTGGAAAGAAAATTGAAAAATGTTGAATTTAGTCCCTAGTACTGCGTTTTCATACCTTGGAGCGAGAAGTATTTGACTTTCAATTCATATTTCCATTGCGTTTTAGGGCTCTACGATACTGTATTCGATGTTGACCATGATAAAGAGAGAGCACAAGCACAGGGCCTAGAACCAAATGGATTTAACTTTGATGGAGCTGATAATGCCGGTGTTGACTATGCCCTTAATAGGTGAGTAGTTTTGGCTTCTAAAAGGATACATTTTATGCACATACATATTTCTTGTTTTTATTCCGTTTCTTTTGGACTCCTGTCAACATCAATCGTTTTTACAGGGCGATCTCCGCATGGTACGAGAGTCGTGATTGGTTCAACTTGCTCTGCAAGACGGTGATGGAGCAGGACTGGTCTTGGAATCGGCCGGCTCTCGACTACATGGAGCTCTATCATGCAGCACTAAAAATCAGAATAATGCAGAAGTAGGTCCGACCCAATCTCGTCCAGAGGTTTTGTACATTTTCTGGTATCTTGATTAATTCTTTTCTAGAAGCTTTATCTGTTGCATATTAATTTCACCTAGTCAGAATAATGCAAGGTCACATCAGTTTGTAGAGCTTAAAAATGTTCATTTGTGTAGCTTACATAATAATAATTAAGAGGTCACCTTCCAAGTATTGCACCTTTGTACTCAGCATTAACTGCTTTATTAGTTCATGTGTCCATAAACGTTGAATCAGAAAAGTAAAAGTTGTGACACATGAGCATTTAAAATAAAAAAGCAGCTTACATCCCATCTCATTGAGATCACTTTTAATGGAATCTTGCAAACCATGGGAGCTCTTATAAATAGACAACTACCTCTTTTTCCATCCCTGGTGATAAAAAGAAAACCAAATGATTTCTTCTTTTCAGATTCTGCAAGCGAACCATGTTGTATAACTCCTATCGCTTACTTTTCAGTGTTACTTACATACTTAAATATCTTATTTCCCATGGCCATTTGAAGCATTAATTACAGGTCCCTCTCCCAATCACTAGTGCAAATCAGACTTTTATCTCGAGCTAACTTTAATTATCTATCACTGTTGATGTCCTAATTGATTGGATCCCGGATTCATTGCCAATTCTTCTAATAGTAAGGTATAACTTCCATTTGGACTAATGCATGCCAATTGAAGGATTTATTGATTGTCATGTGTGTTCTTTAGATAAAGGTCCCAAAAGAGGAGCCTTTCATGCCGTATCAGTCTCTCTCTCTTAAAAAAAAAAAAAGGAACTTTTACCATAGAAACTGTAATTTTACCCTATTGGTAGAATTTGTTGTTTTAATGTTGGATTAATATTTTAACAGCCCGATCAGTCTAATTAGTGAGTGTTCATGTTAAAAATTTACAACACGATACTGAACTAATCCTACTTACAAATCGATCAAACCATTAAAAAATTAATGCAACAGTTAAAACAATAGTCCCTATTGTATAATAACACTTCTTACCATAAAAGTTTCCTATACTTTGCTAGGATTTCTGTTGATAGACATGTTGTATTTAAACCATCTATTAGCATGAATCTGACAATAAAACTCATGTGGGTCTCGAGTAAATGAAAAGTCGAAATACAAGGGCAATGTGGTTGTTGCTAAGATTACTCTCTAGCCACTTGACTTTGTTTTATTTGTGGCTTAGATTGAACAACCAACATACTTTGGTGGCTCAACAATGGATGATAAAGTGGTGGACTAGTAACGACACTTATATTGAAATTTAAGGTGACAAAAAAAAAAAAAAAAAAATCAAGGGGGGAAAAAAAAAAAAACCCTCAGTGGAAGCTTTTCAATTAGGTTTCACGGTCCTACTTATCTTCAAAAACGGGAAAAGTTGAATTCGAAGGCCTGAATATGATTATCAAATTTCATATCAAATAGATCCCTTTTTTGATGGTTTAAAGGGAGTTCTTGCTTCAATGATTACAAAGTCTTTGGTGATAAAGTTGATGTTTGCCACTAAAACTTCTATTACTAGGATCCCACGGAATTGTACCCATTGAAATGAAAATTCCACCGCGTTGTATATTTTTCCACTTTCTTCTAGCTGATTATGAGGTCCAAAATTCCATACTATACGTGTTTTTCCCCCAATGTTTGCTCACTTTCACTTGTGTTTTTGGGAAAACCTAACCTAACATGGGTCCAATAACGGGCATGGGATCAACAACACTTGCAGGTCCCTGGCCCTTGTCGAACTTTAGAAGAATTACGGGTAGTACATTTTTATTTTTTATTTTTGAACGATTGGATAATGGTAAAACCATCTAGAACAAGTTTTTTGTTGTCAGTTATTACTTGATAAAAAATAGAAACTTTAAAATTTCAAAAAATATGATGAACAAAAGAGGCTACTGATATATCATATTTGAATTCGTGTGAGCGCAAGAGACTCTGAAGAAGCATAGTCCACTTGCATTAATTCTTCCATGGCTTTACCATATGAATCCGGAAGGCACCAACAAGGAAAGACCACTGCATGGTTAAAAGAAGAACAAAAAAATGGCAGCATACTGTAAAGTAGCATAAATTGTAGATGAAATTTCTAGAGACCGTCATTTTTCATTGTTTATTTATAGAACTGTTGTTTTAATAGGTCAATTTCTCAATGAAATTTAAACGTGTTACAACGAAATATATTTCTATTTGTAATTGAAGTCGCGTTGTTTCGTTAATTTAAATTATAAAATTTTTTATTACACTATTTTTTTTTATAAATTTTAAATTTAATTTTTTTATTATAATACTTTTTTACACATAAATTCACTTATTAATTTAAATTTTTAAACTTAAACAAAGACCGAAACGACATTATTCATCTATAATAACAGCAGAATTTTCAAGAAGAGAAAAAAAAAAAAAAAAGAAGGCAACTCTATAAGAGGAGAAAAAACAAGGCGTTGACACACCACAGCAGCACTCTTATAGGTCATTTTCCTCCTGATTTGAGATTTGAGTAGACTCCTCACCCCCCCCCCCCTCTCAAAACCCCATCTGACTCAACTACATTTGATTTGGGTCCCACCTTCAACATCAAAGCTCTCTCTACAATCCCACAGCTAAAACCTATCGTCACCAAAGAAAGAAAGAAAGAACAAAAAAAAAAAAAAAAAACCCCAGTAAAACCCAACCGCCCCCAAAAAAAAAAAAAAAAAAAAAAAAAAAAAAAAAAAAAAAAAATCACCACATATCTCAATGCAATTGCAATATATATCCATCCACAGCGCTCTCACCAAGAAACAGAGAAGTACTAGTACTACTCCCAGGCCTTTTCTTAAAAGAAGTTTTCTTCCTCTGTGACACCGCCGAATTAGCTCTAGTTTGTTCTGAGTTGGGGATAAGGTGTTGCGGAAATCAGTGAGACTTTTGGCTTGGCTTTTTAAACCAATTTTTCTTTCCATTTTTCCCAATTAAAAGCCAGTACTCTTCTCAGAGATTTTTAGAGAGAAGAAACAATTGTTTATTCATCACTATTTATCGTCACTAATTGGAAAACCAAAAAAAAAAGAACACGTGGCAGTCATGCCTAGCATGAGATGCTAGATCAAGTCTGTAAAGTAGTACTGTTGAGCTTGGTTTGCTATAAGTAGTAAAACAATAATAACTTTGATTTGACACCTGCTAACTTGGTTTAGTGCCCCAATACCTTCCTCGTCATCATCGTTTTCCTTCATGTCCTTTCTGTGGGCCTTTTCTTGTTTTTATTTTTGTAACACCAATTTTCATGATAATATATAAAAATAGATAAAATTATTTTAATATTCTCGGATACAAAGAAGGATTTTTAGTTTAATTTATTTGATCGATTTAAATTTTTAATTTTAATTTTATTAGAGTTAAAGACTCTCATAAAAAATTACATATAATTTTTAATGTTACAATAAAAATTCTTATCATAAATTATGTTAAATTAAATTAAAAATTCGAATCAACAAATACGTGAGACCTTTAATCGTGTCTTTAATAATATAATGTATTTTTAATATATTAAAATGATACAATCACTTTTAAAGAAATATTTTAGTACTTTAATGCTAATTTTTAGAACATAAAATGCACGTTTTGACTCCATTTATTTCATCAATTCGAGTTTAGAATTGGAGTTTTATTACAGTAAAAAATTAACATAAAATCACATCTAAATTTAAATTAAAAACTCGAATCAGCGAACTAAACGAACCATTTATTTTTCTCACTAATTAACAATAAACTATTTAAAAAAACTCTAAAAATACTTTAAAACATTTTAAAATTAAAAAATTAAAATAAGTGAAGTGTTTTTAAAAAATATTTTTAAAATTATTAATTAATAAAAAAACAGTTTAAATACTGTATATTTTAAAAATTAATCTCAAAGCACAAAACAAAACATTTATTTAAAAGTTAAATTATCTTTTTAATATTATTAAAAATAAAAAATATCTACAAGATATTTTATTATAACAAATAGTATCAAAATAATTTTAAGAAATAACTTTAAAAAGGGCACTTTAACAGGTCAGATAGTACCAAAACCGAATATATAAATAAAAAAAATATCCTCTTATATTTAACAACACATATTTTTTTTCTGTCAGATTAAGATCAGGTTTCTACTACCGAGATTTTCACAATAATTTTCTTTTTTAGGACTTTCTACTTCTACAGTATAGACCTTACTAGTACTACGTTTAAATATTAAATTTAATAAAAATCGCATCAGAATAAAACCTCTGTACTAGTATATACATTTTTTAATACCTATTTCTACGATTTTCTTTGTACCCCTCTTTTCTACTCTACCCCGATATTCTTAAAATAAATGAATAAACAAATAATAATTAAAAAAAAAAAACCCACTTTGCAGTGACCATTACCTGAAAGGTTGAAAATTGTGAGAAGTGAGATTCTCACCAAAATCCATCATTTTCTTTTGCTTGGTTTTTGCAGCATCAGGCTTCTGATAGGCCACAAAAAGGCTTATAAAATAAAACACCCAACTTCATGCCAACCAAGTTTTCTTGTCATTTTCCTTCTCTCCATTGTTATACCCAGAGTATCAGCACTGAAATCCTTGATATATGTGATCATCGTTGGAGGCATTATCTGGTCAGGGAAAGAGAAAGAAAGAAAAAGGCTTTTCACGGCTTCACTCACTTAACGCTAACTGGTAACAACTTGTTTTCCTTTGTCCTCGTTTAGTTGGAACTCAAAGGTACCATTTTGAGTAATCTTTAAAAAGTTTTTATACTTCTTTTGGATGGCAACATTGAAACAAAGGCAAAGGTAGATTCCTGATATTATTCTCTTCCTGCACCCTTTTATGCTTTTTTATTCCCAAGAACAGAAAATAGTACATATTTCAATATTATTATTATTTTTCTCACATATCCACTTTTTTCTTATCTTTAATATATATTTCTTCAAAGTAACTTCTTTTATGATTTTCTCTATCTATATACGAGGGAAAACTAGTTTTATCTTCTTCCAGACTCTCTCTCTCTCTCTCTCTCTCTCTCAACCTTAAACTTTGATGGTAGAGAATGGAAGATTGGAATGGTCATGTCATCAACAAAAGGAGTGGCTTTGGAGGGAGATCAGCAACAACTACTACAAGATATGATTGTCATGAAAACTTTGAAGAAGAAGATGTATGGGATATTGCTGTGAAAGAGAGTTCTCATGAAGATTCAAGTCCCACAATGAAGAAGCACATTTCATCATCATCTGGTTCTTCTAGAATATTCCCCAACACTTCTTCTACTCCAAGAAATATCCCAAGAAGGGCCAACACTCAAACGACAACAAATGATCAAGCCAAAGTGGCAGTACAAGTTCGACAAGCCTCAGCCCCCATGAAAATCCCGGATTGGTCAAAGATTTATGGGACTAGCAATGCCAATAATATTAATGGTCATGGCTATGGAGATTATCATGATCATGCTGATTGTAATGATGATGATGATGATGATGGTGGTGGTGGTGATGCTGGTGGTGGTGATGATGATGATGACATGGTTCCTCCACATGAATGGATTGCTAGAAAGCTCGCGAGGAGTAAGATTTCATCTTTCTCAGTGTGTGAAGGAATTGGAAGGACGCTCAAAGGTAGAGATCTTAGCAAGGTCAGGAATGCTATTTTGACAAAAACTGGTTTCTTAGAGTAAAAATATATAATTAGTGACTTATTTCTTCATCTTGTTCTTCAACGTCATCAACAGTAATTTTGCCGCACAGTGTTACTTTCCCTATATCATTACTAGCCCGGGGTCCCATATGTCATTATTATTATTATTATGTCATTCTTATTATTTGCTTTTGTTTTAGTTTAACTACTATTATTGTACTAATATAGTATGGAGTGTACCGAGGCAATTGGAACTAGATTAGTCCCTTCTATTTTGAAAAAGAAAAAAAAAAGAAAAGAAAGTCAGAGTTCCCTTTCTTGATGTTCTTTAGATGAGGGACAAAGTCGGAAAAAAAAATGGTGGCCTCTGCAATTTTGTTATGTAACACTAGAAACGGGGTACGCATGTGACAGAAAATTAATTAATTTACTTTTTGTTTGCTAAAGAAATTACTCTTCATAGCCATAATATCTACCTTTGGCTGCTTTGTTATCTTTATTGCTAATTAATATTTGATATTATTATTGTCATTATTATGATTTTGTCCTTGTACATCAGTTTCTCTCTTTTAAATATTTCTCATAACCCTTTACTTATTTTTATATGTGACGGTAAGTTTCACTATTTCCATATTTGCCGAGCAAATACAAAGGTTTAACATTAACTAATTATATTTAATTGTTTTGCTTATATAATAATCATTGCATCATGAAAATCATCTTTTTTTTTTTTTTTTTTTTTTTAATCATTTCATCATGAAAATCCTTTTTTTTTTTTTTTTTTTTTTTTTGTCTTTTACCCACACCCCACCCCACACTTCGACAACTCTCAGTCTCAGGTTCATTTGTGGTGCTTGATATATAGTTTACATCCCATTTACTTTTTCATTGGAGTTTTTAATTTGTGTGATTTTTTAAAATTTTTTTTATTATAACAGAAAAAATTAAACATAATTTTTTGTGAGAATTATTTATTGTAGTAAATTAAAATTAAAAATTTGAGTAAAAAACTGAATGAAAGTTAAAATATAAATTTTTAATTTTCTCCTTGAAAATAAATTTTTAGCTTATTTTTTAATTTTTGAGTTGGGTGTCGTATGTTTTCTCCTTAACGACCGCTCGTGCCACATAAATTCATGTGGTCCTTATTTGAGGAACTTCAGGAACTATTGCACTAGAATCAATACAATGAGATTTATTGTAACCTGCTAAAAGCTTTAGAAAATTTATTTCACGTCATGAAGATCTAGCAGTTTTATACAGATCATCAGGCTTACATCTTTTAAATTGTGGGACATATATATTATGCTGAAATTCATTTTAAAGGGGTTCTCTGAGACTCTCTAGCAAGTGCGGTTTGAACTTTGAAGCATTCAACACATAAATTTGGCACTTTACCTTCTCTCTCCAGATCTCCTCTTCCCTGAACTTTCTGGCTTGACATGGACGGTTGATACATGACACCAATTACATAGGTTTGTATATATTTAAATATTTTTACTGACGTGTTTTTTTTTATAAAAATTTAAATTGTTTTTTTTTTCAAACCTATAAATTATACTGCTAGTGAATGTATAATCACTTGTAGCAAAAGAGAGTGAGAGAGAGAAACCCTGCTACACACACACACACACAACTTGGTACGCTGCTTTAATGACTTTTATATTGAAGTTATATGCTATGACATGAATAAACCAAGGTTTATTAGTAAGTCATATTAACTATACGAGAGCTAAGGGATGGCCAACTTTTTATTTTTATATTTTTGCCCCCTTCAAGAGTCTAAAGAGAAATGCAAATCTCTAAGAGCATCTATAATACATTGCTATAATTGATGAGCTAACTATAAATTTAACATTTAAGTGTAAAAATCACTCTGCAATGCAATGTTATTTGTTAAGATAAATTTTTCATATGTTATACTTTATGGTAAATTTTTAACTAAGTATAAGATATAAGAAATTTGACATTTAATTGCTATTAGTTAAAATGTTTATTTTTCATGTAATCATTACATCTTTTACATTTTTTTAATTATTTTAAACATAAAAGTTTATTTTTATAATTTTCAAAGTCTAATAATTATGAAAAAAAATAAATTTAACATTTCAAATAGCATCATGTATTGGAGTAAAAATAAAAATAACATATCATATTATATTTTTTGATGATAAATATACAATTAATATTAGTATTTACATTGGAGATGATTTAAAGTGTATAATTAAGATATCATATATCTGAGTGTGGTTCTTGTTTTTCTTCATGCAAAATTAAATATAACTTCAAAACACAAAGAAATAATATATTGATGTACCATATATGCAATTCAAAGTTCTAGGTCATGAAAGGTTACTTATTACCGAGGGTGGTAACTTGTGAACATCTATATGAAGCGCGTATGAAATTTCAAATCATATAGTCGAAAAAAGGAAAGGAAAAAAAATTACTGTCCACTTAAAATATGAAGTACTACATAAAAGAAAGGAAAAAATTTGTGTACGAACTCACTAGTCATTAGCCGTAACACTTCTATATTTACGGCTTATTTTAATGGATATATTTATGGTTTTCCTTTCAACCTTTATGGCGTACGTTTTCTA
Organism: Morus notabilis; assembly: GCF_000414095.1. Classification (NCBI taxonomy): domain Eukaryota; kingdom Viridiplantae; phylum Streptophyta; class Magnoliopsida; order Rosales; family Moraceae; genus Morus; species Morus notabilis. The sequence goes on along the minus strand of NW_010359246.1, from coordinate 341,766 downwards.
TGGCGATTTCTTTTCTTCAACTTGTTAATTAATGTCCACTTTTACTTATTTTCTTTGATCGAAAGCTTCATAGGAAGGGAATCTGAAAGATTCAAAACCCTTTTCGCATCAGAATAAGGGGCCACCAATAATGTATAATGAAGATTAGGAATCGTGCGACTTCCATGTTTCTTCTTCATGGACAGATTCTCCACTGGTACCAACTAATCATATCACTCCATACCAATGCTAGTACACCTTTAGGGAAAAAAATGAACTTAATAAAAAAAAAGGGAATTCTTTAGTGTTTTTTCTATTTAGAGACACCGGTGTTTTCTATTTATCAACCGTCAGATTCGTATTATTTTTTTAATTTATTTTAACTTTTAATCAGATTTAATATAGATCTGACGATTGATAAATAAAAAACACCAGTATTGTTAAAAAAAAAAACACTAGAGAAAATCTCTAAAAGAATAATATACCAATGAATCAATATCCGTTGTCTCATTTTCATATCTCATTCGTTATCTATCTAATTAAATTTTGACACCTCACAAATTGTTAAAATATTTCTAGTGTTTATTTACTTCCTATTTGTATGATTAGATTGGTAAATTTTTAAATGACATAATACTTAATAAACAATGGAGGGACACCCCACGAGATATGAAAATGAGGACAATGTATCTAGACCAATACATGACTTCCATTCACATATCTCACAAACCTCCGCCAAATGGAATTGTTGATATCGGTTTGAGTCTTTTAACACTTTATAAGACAAATGTGAATAATGCAGAAACGTAAAATAAAAGAACACGAGAGAAATGGTATCGCGGTTCGGTAACAACCTACTCCGCGGGGGCATGCCCAAATGATGAACAATCCACTAAGAACTCTTTCACAATTCAATTGGATTTAATCTACTCGAGACTCCCTCTCTAAGAAGACGCCTATGAACTTGCAATTTCCCAATGGAATTGTACAGCGAGATCCCCTAAACTTTTTAACATTGGAATCACTCAAACTAAGTTTTTCTCTCAAAAACACTCAAATCATCTCTCTTGAATACAAGTGCTCACCTCTCACACAACCCAGCAAAACTAATCAAAAGGTGTACCATAAACCGAGAGACTCTTTGAATAAATAGGCAGAAAGCTAACAGCTTGACGACCTCTTCAATTAATTCGCTGAACCAAATCTGTTGCAGATCCTTGTTGCAACAATAACTGCAACATAGCTGTCAAGGTCGACTTTCTCAAAACTAGTCCAAATCAATCTGCTTTTAATTCTGAAACCTTCTCGAAACTGATATATGAACCTGGACACATTCTTAGGAGACAGAGGAAGATCATCCAGTGTCACGACCCTAAGGATAGGGCTGTGATTATTAGGGTTTAATTTAAAATTTAACTTAATTAAACAAGATTGTTTAACCAAATCACAAAATAATTACATAAATATCAATATAGTTTGCTCCGGAGACTTTCTTTCACAAATAATATTTAAAACAGTCCATAAAGTCCAATGAAAATAGTACAACTCAAGGACAACGTCGATCAATACAGTTTACATACAGAAATACAGTACATCTCATAATTTAAAACCGTAAATTCGAGACAAACATACCGCTTCGAATTTCGCACCTTCAATCCATTGGCATCTACTTGTCACACTGTAAATCTAAACCGCTAACTCTGGAGGAGGGGTTTAAAACATTGAAAACATAATAAAAGTGAGCGGAAGGCCCAGTAGGATATAATCTTATAAAACATTTTAAAAAAGGTACTCACGGTCCGAAGACATACACCCGAAACCGATCATACAATTTTATAAAACATTGTAAATCAAGGTACTCACGGTCCAAAGATATACACCCGGAACCGATCATCTTTATTTTTTTTCAAAAAAAGGAAATACTCACATAGTAGTAGAAAATATCTAAAAAATGAAAATGTGCAAATCATCACACCACTGAACAAGAAGTGGTAAAATGTCTGTCTAGTGAAAAGTGCAGAGCCATAGTTCCACTAAGCAAGAAGTGGATCCGTATGGGTTTCAGGACCTGCCCCCAAGGATGCGATTCCCACATCCCGATCTCTGAGGCCACCATGCTTTGTATTATTTCTTAAAATATTTCATTTTAAGAAATGATACTCTTTAAAATCTCATTTCCAAAATCATTGGAAAACTTAATAACATTCTCATGCTATTCCTTTAAAATCATTTTCTTTAAACATATTTTGTTCTAAAACATTTTCATGGGCCAAAATCATTTAAAGTGAGGCTAACAAGGATATAGACAAGAATATCCAACCTTTTGGATGTCAAACCTGGGCTAGCCTTTCATTCTCCTAGCCTCCGCTTCCCTTAAAGTTTTAATACTCGATCTTCTTCACTAGCTTTATGACAAAAGCAATATCTTAGGAGTATTTCTCATTCCTAAAACGAATTAAGCTCAATCATGTTTAATTGTTTCCTATTAATGTGCCTTGACTCAAATTCAATTTCACAAACGATTTTATAATTAGTTTAGGGGTTCTTTAAAGATTGAAATCCAATCCATGAGTTTAGTTTCCTATTTAATTTTAGCTTAAAAATAACTTTTTAAAGAAATTTCAGCAGCATGCCGGCATAAATAGGAAAAATACCAAACCTGCAAATCAAGTTCAATTTCAAAATAAATCTCCAGAATCCATCAAAATCAGTTTGTAATCAACTAAACAAGTTCAATAACTGAAAACCCCTAAATTTCAATCAATTTCAACAACAATTGTTCAAATCCAAACCCTAACTCAAAATTATTTAAATCTAACCAAAATCAAACTTTCTCAAGCTTAAAATTTGGATCAAAGAGTAGGTTTCAAAGGGTTTTACCTTAAATCAGTTGATGGAGCTTTGTCTCCCTCAGTTTTTCCCATTTTCGTTCATTTTTTTGTCTCGGCCAAACTGCCGAGAGAGAGAAAAACGACCGGAAAAGGGAGAGAGACAGCCGGCGGGAGAGAGAGAGAGCCCGGAGGTGGCTGGCCGGCGTGGAAGAAGAAAGGAGAGAGAGAGAGGCTGAGCATGAGAGAACCAGAGGAAAGAAAAGAAAAGAAAAGGAAGAAAGAGAGAGGGCTGTGGGGGCTGGGCTGCACGGGAAGGAAAAGAGGAAAAGGAAAAAGAAGAAAAGAAAAAAAAAAGAAAAAGGAAAAAGAAAAGAAAAGGAAAAAGAAAAATGGAAAAAAGGAAAATGTAATAAAATTAAAGTGTATTTTTAAAAACTTTTGAGGTGAAAATTGAAAAACTGATAGTCATTTATAAGTCCTTAAAATAACTCAAAAACTTAATCTTTAATCACAAGATTAATCAGAAAAAAATCAATTTTAGGCACACTAATATACACAATTAGCATAATTAAACATGTTTAACTCTAGAGGGCGTTACAACTCTACCCTCCTTAAGGAATTTCGTCCTCGAAATTTGAGCTTACCACTGGATATGAACAGGTATGGATATCATTCTTGCATCGTTGCTTTCAGTTCTCACGTCACTTCCTCAACGCCATTGTGTTGCCACAACACCTTCACTAGCGGAATCTCGCGACGGCGTAAACTCTTCATATTCCGATCGAGAATCTAAACTAGTGCTTTCTCGTAAGTCGTGTCATACTAGATCGGCACGCCGTACCATTGTCCAATAGCTTCCAGATTGGGTTTACACTCACGAAGCATAGAAACATAGAACACATTGTGCACGTGAGATAACTTAGGAGGTAAGGCGAGGCGATAAGCAATGATACCAACTCGTTACACGATTTGGAATGGTCTAATGTATCTTGGCGTAAGTTTCTCTTTCACACCAAAATGAGTGATTCCTTTGCATGGTGAAACTCTTAATAATACAAAGTTGCATTCTATCAGCATAGCTCTTCATTTAACCAAACTTAGATTATCTAAACAGATTCCTTCAACTTGATCAGTCCTTTAATCTCATACATGAGCTGATTCAACGTCCGTTACGAAAACACGTGCAAACCATATTACGTGTCACCAGAGGGTAGAAAACTGGTTTCAAATGAAAATATACATCTAGGTTTTTCCAACGAGCTATCACATGCCCTATTTCAAATATTCTAAGCCTTTCAAACACATCTTATAAGAAATTGAAATTCTGCAACTTCAACTTTTCAAGGCATTTTGAAAAGTTTCGAAGTGAAACTTCAACTACGCACATCTTGGCCTACAAAACTCCAAACAGAGTGATTCCAAGTGCTACACCTCACTAATGACGCACACTAGATGGTAGGATTAGTGCCTTAAGTGCAACGATCCCGGTTCTAGAAGTTGGGGGTTCAAATTCACACTTTTTGCATTATGCCAAGAATGCAATTTTGACCTTTTAGACATAAATGATCATAAAATATTTTATATAGATCTAACAGGTGTAATTCTAATTTTTGAATAATGTAGAGACCTAGAGCTTCGAAACGAGTTATCATATACCCAAATCCGAGCTCTCTAAGTACCTCAAAAATAATTTCTAAGTTTTTGGCATGAAACTTCCAATGCGCACAACTTGGGTTACAAAACTCCAAATGACGTGATTACAACTTCCACACGTCACTAATAACATGTTCTAAATGGTATCAATGGTGGTTTAGGTGCAACAATCCTATTTCAAAAAGTAAGGGTCTCAGTTTTTTATTTTACCAGTTCTTAGAAAAAACAGCTTTGGCGGCTGTTACGGGAATGATCATAAAATATTCTACACAGCCTCAAAAATTACAAAATTAGTGCCTAATCGAATTAGACATCTAGAGCTTTCCAAAGAGATATCATAAGCTAAGTTTCGGATAGGTTAAGTGTGATGTCCAAAAATTCTCACATACGAGTTTACCAATGCATTGCATACATTCATGGCATAATATACATGATTTATAAGTTTGGCATTCTATTGAGATGCATTGTTATGTTATTAGTGTATATTAAGTAGTTATTGAGCATAATGTTTTGATGAAATGACAGGATTGCTCGAAGGTGGATCTGGTAGGTGGAATAGTAGAAAAGAGATTTATAATAGTGGTTTTTATGAATTACAAAGAGTTTAATTGGTGACGAAGTTTTGAAAAAGGTTAAGTATGGATTTTGTTCATTAGTTGGACCCACATGTGGTATGAAATTCCTTACAATAGGAACATAAGAGTATGAAACCAATTTCAAGAGGTTGATATAGAATTTCACATGAACTATTGAACTAGAACACACTAGAAAACTCTATTTTGCTCGAAATTTGGTGCTCGGGTTTTTGAGTCTTGATTGAGGCTTATGTTGGCTTGTAAGTGACTTAAGAAAATTTATTATCTCATGCTTGAATATGTTAGGAAGGATTTTACAAATATTGGTTAAGTTTCAATGATGAACAGACATGAACAAAAGTGGATCATTTTAGTCATACCGAGTTTTTGATATGAGCAAGTACACCTAAATTAGTATGTCAATTCAATGGTTATGACCTACTATGTAAATGGAATTTAGTGTGAGTGTGTAACACCCTATTAAGAAGGTGATCAAGCAGAAATAAGGGACACGTGATCAGCCAAGGTGATATTCCTTTATGATGACTAAGCTGCTTCTTTGATTGCTTAAGGGATATACGCTACTAGATCAATCTACACTACACTTATTCATCTTCCCCAACCTCTCTTTGATATAAACCCCCTTCTCAAGCTGTTAATTTAAGAAAATAAGAATTTCCTTGGTGGTTTGTCAAGTTTGGATGCCAAATTTCAAGAAAAACCTAACCTAGTCAAGGTAAGGGCCTGTTTGGTTTGGAAGATGTTTGGTGTTGGTTCAGTGGGTTTTGCTTGAATTTTACTGAGATATTTACACCACATAATCTTTGATATGTCAGGAACAACCACATAAAAGGATTTAATCAAACTCAATTGGGAGGCGGTGGTTTCAAGTTTGTTTTGGTGGCAGCCCTGAAACAGGTTGGTTCTACAAGTGGCTCGGATTTATGTTTATTTCCCTAGGATAGAGAGCTCCGTTTGAGCTTAAATTTTGAGGAAATACTATTTTAGGTGTTATCAAATAGATCCTAAAATATCTCATTAAAATACTGTGAAATTTGGGTGTTATGACCATTTTACCGAACATAGTTTAGTGAATGGAATGAAAATGTGATTATGAGCATATTTTATTTTATCTTGGGATATTACATTCAAAACAGGTGACTTTTGGCTTTGGGGAGTGTTAGAAATAAGGAGAAATGCTGTCAAAATTTTTAGAAAATTTTTAGAATCAAGAAGGATCCAAATTTAGGGCTAAACCCACCCGTAGGCCATACCATGACCACTGGATATGCCAAGCACACCCTGGCTTGCGTGCAGGCATGCAGGCAGGCCTGTCTACAGCCCATACTACGTGCAGGTGACCCTGCTGCGTGCCTAGCATGCCCAGGCATGGGCTGCAACCTGGGTGCCTGGCTACGCGGCCAAGAAGGCCAAATGAGCCATTTTTAGCACTTTTTAGCCATTTTGGAGATAGTAAAGTATATTTCAATTGTATATTTGATCAAATAATTATTATTACTCAAAATTTAAATTTAGAATATTATTATTAGTAATTAAAAAAAATGATGATCAATATTTCATGATACGAAGTGTCGGATCCCCTGATATCAGTACCTAAAAGATTGGTTCGGTGTTAAAGTTTAAGGTAAGTAGAATATCACCTGTATCACCATAAAAGCCGTGCATATACTATGTGATTCAAAGTTGTGATATGTGAGTATACGAGACATGTGTTATTGATGTTAGCATAACCATGCATGCATGACATGATGTAAAGATATGTACCATTGAACATAAAATGAGAAGAATGAATATTAAAAGTGAAGAGAGAGCTAAATGATGGTTTTGTAGTTTTTGACGGGTTTTGTGTTTCCAAGGAGACTGCCGGACCTCTTGCGGCGTGGGAAGCTTCTCCGATGATCACAGGGAAGGATTTGTGTTTATTATGATTAGCCCCACATGACGGCATTTTAATAATATAGGTCGAAGGACCCTTGTCTCAATAGAGACTTGCGGTGTGGGAAGCTTCCTCGATGATCACGAGGAAGAATTGGTTTTAAATGTGAAAAATGTGTTTTACCCCACACAACGGCATTTGATGTTATGTATGTTGTGGCCACAAGGTCCGATGAGGTATCTGGGATACCACCCCGTCTGAGTAATTGCGCGCATAAGATGAAAGAATGAATAAAAAGTTAAAATGTATTATGTTAACAAGTCATGAGCTCATGCATATTCTCACCGTAAATCCGAGACAAACGTACCGCTTTGAATTTCGCACCTTCAATCCATTGGCATCCACTTGTCACGCTGTAAATCTAAACCGCTAACTCTGGAGGAGGGGTTTAAAACATTGAAAACATAATAAAAGTGAGCGGAAGGCCCAGTAGGATATAATCTTATAAAACATTTTAAATAAACGTACTCACGGTTCGAAGAAATACACCTGGAACCGATCATACAATTTTATAAAACATTGTAAATCAAGGTACTCACGGTCCGAAGATATACACCCGGAACCGATCATCTTTATTTTTTTTTTCAAAAAAAGGAAATACTCACATAGTAGTAGAAAATATCTACAAAATGAAAATGTACAGATCATCACACCACTGAACAAGAAGTGGTAAAATGTCTGTCTAGTGAAAAGTGCAGAGCCATAGTTCCACTAAGCAAGAAGTGGATCCGTACGGGTTTCGGGACCTGCCCCTAAGGATGCGATTCCCACATCCCGATCTCTGTGGCCACCCTGCTTTGTATCATTTCTTAAAATATTTCATTTTAAGAAGTGATACTCTTTAAAATCTCATTTCCAAAATCATTGGAAAACTTAATAGCATTTTCATGCTATTCCTTTAAAATCATTTTCTTTAAACATGTTTTGTTCTAGGGCCAAAATCATTTAAAGTGATGCTAACAAGGATATGGACAAGAATATCCTACCTTTTGGATGTTAAACCTGGGCTAGCCTTTCATTCTTCTAGCCTCCGCTTCCCTTAAAGTTTTAATACGCGATCTTCTTCACTAGCTTTATGACAAAAGTAATATCTTAGGAGTATTTCTCATTCCTAAAACGAATTAAGCTCAATCATGTTTAATTGTTTCCTACTAATGTGCCTTGACTCAAATTCAATTTCACAAACAATTTTATAATCAGTTTGGGGGTTCTTTAAAGATTGAAATCCAATCCATGAGTTTAGTTTCCTATTTAATTTCAGCTCAAAAATAACTTTTTAAAGAAATTTTTGCAGCATGCCGGCATAAATAGGAAAAATGCTAAACCTGCAAATCAAGTTCAATTTTAAAATAATTCTCCAAAATCCATCAAAATCAATTTCCAATCAACTAAACAAGTCCAATAACTGAAAATCCCTAAATTTCAATCAATTTCAACAACAATTATTCAAATCCAAACCCTAACTCAAAATTATTCAAATCTAACCAAAATCAAACTTTCTCAAGATTAAAATTCGAATCAAAGAGTGGGTTTCAAAGGGTTTTACCTTAAATCAGTTGATGGAGCTTTGTCTCCCTCAGTTTTTCCCATTTTCATTCGTTTTTTTTTTGTCTCGGCCAAACTGCCGAGAGAGAGAAAAACGACCGGAAAAGGGAGAGAGAACCGGAGAGAGATAGCCGGCGGGAGAGAGAGAGAGAGCCCGAGGTGGCTGGCCTGCGTGGAAGAAGAAAGGAGAGAGAGAGAAAGGCTGGGTGTGAGAGAACCAGAGGAAAGAAAAGAAAAGAAAAGGAAGAAAGAGATAAGGCTGTAGGGGCTGGGCTGCACGGGAAGGAAAAGAGGGAATGGAAAAAGAAGAAAAGAAAGAAAAGAAAAAGAAAAAAGAAAAGAAAAGGAAAAAGAAAAATGGAAAAAAGGAAAATATAATAAAATTAAAGTGTATTTTTAAAAACTTTTAAGGTGAAAATTGAAAAACTGATAGTAATTTATAAGTCCTTAAAATAACTCGAAAACTTAATCTTTAATCACAAGATTAATCAGAAAAAAATTAATTTTAGGCACACTGATATACACAATTAGCATAATTAAACATGTTTAATTCTAGAGTGCGTTACATCCAGCTACGAAATCTCCACAAAATATCAATCAAATCACCAATTAACAATTTACCATCTTAGGATCAATAGTTGACTTTTCAAAACAGTAATTGAATTAGGTTTCCAAATTCTTACAGAAACCATCCATAAAGAGTTTGCCAGCTGCACATGTATTCTCAAACACAATCAACCGGCCAATCATTCCCAAAATAATGCCAATCATAAAACGATTAGAATCAATACAGAATTTGGAAAACAAATCCCAACAATCTCTCCCTTTGGCATTGTTTTGACAAAACTAAAAATGGAAAGTAAAACAAAAAACTCTTGAAAAGTCAGAAGCAATTATCTCCAAGAAAATCTCCGCATGAACTAAAACATCATAGACTACCTACTCCCCCTTTTTGACAAAAATAAGCCAAAAAATCTAGAAACTGTTGTTGCAGAAAGTGTTGCAACACCTGATGGAACACTATGTGCAACACTTTCCTGCAGATCACGTTTCAATTCATGGATTTTTACAAATCATCCCAAAATAATGCCAATCATAAAACGATTAGAATCAATACAGAATTTGGAAAACAAATCCCAACAATCTCTCCCTTTGGCATTGTTTTGACAAAACTAAAAATGGAAAGTAAAACAAAAAACTTTTGTAAAGTCAGAAGCAATTGTCTCCAAGAAAAACTCCGCATGAACTAAAACATCATAGACTACCTACTCCCCCTTTTTGACAAAAATAAGCCAAAAAATCTAGAAACTGTTGTTGCAGAAAGTGTTGCAACACCTGATGGAACACTATGTGCAACACTTTCCTGCAGATCACGTTTCAATTCATGGATTTTTACAAATCACTCCCCCTGAATCCTCCACGAGTCTTACTCCCCCTGAATATGGTATTCTCCCATGCATATTACTTTTATCACCTATCAAAAGATTGAAGTGACCATTACCATAATACTCAGAGTTAGTAGAACGTGCTTTAAAAGAAGTATAAGTCCCATGACACCTTAAATCAGATTTTCTTACCCACACACGTCTAGAAAATTTATTTTGCACATCAATCTTTGTTTTAGGTATCATTCTTGTGAATGCATAACTTAGTGGATTAATGATCATACATCTTTTTAAAGCATTCAAGTATTTGTAACATCTAGGTCTAATGTGGCCAGGCAAATTACAATAGTGACATATAGGAACAAACCTGTCTATTGCCTGTCTTATTACAACAGGCATTGCAACAAACTTCTTGTCTGATTTTACCCGAGCTTTCTTAAAGGACTGCATCATAGTACTTGTGGCTCCTTTCACAAAGAGAGTCTTCCTAGAAATTTCTTGACCCTTGTAGCTAAGGCATGAATGATCACCACAAGTTTTTTGTTATGAGAGTAAGTGATCCAATTTTGTTGTGCTCGAGTTTAGCATCCTTAAATTCTTCTGGATCTGCTCCAATTTGAGTATGGTCTCAGCAAGCTTTCTCTAATGCTTTGTTGCCAATATTTTATAATGGATTAATGATCATACATCTTTTTAAAGCATTCAAGTATTTGTAACATCTAGGTCTAATGTGGCCAGGCAAATTACAATAGTGACATATAGGAACAAACCTGTCTATTGCCTGTCTTATTACAACAGGCATTGCAACAAACTTCTTGTCTGATTTTACCCGAGCTTTCTTAAAGGACTGCATCATAGTACTTGTGGCTCCTTTCACAAAGAGAGTCTTCCTAGAAATTTCTTGACCCTTGTAGCTAAGGCATGAATGATCACCACAAGTTTTTTGTTATGAGAGTAAGTGATCCAATTTTGTTGTGCTCGAGTTTAGCATCCTTAAATTCTTCTGGATCTGCTCCAATTTGAGTATGGTCTCAGCAAGCTTTCTCTAATGCTTTGTTGCCAATATTTTATAATTTGTTGCAGCCTTCTTCAACTCATCTCTTTCCTTTGTTAAGCCAACAACTTCATCTTCAAGCGATTTATTTCGTTTGCAAACAACAAGCCATTTATTGTACATCTTCTTATAAGCCTCTTGAATCTTCCTAAGACTTAGGTCATCATCGTCACTGTCATCTTCAGTTTCATCCTCGAAATCTGTATCATCAATAACTCTACCAGAGGTTGTTGCAGACGCTATTGCAACAGACTCTGCAACAACATTATTAGTGCTAAATAAATTTTTATCCGTGAATTTATTACTTACAGTAAAGGCCACATAATTGCTGGTATGATCATCTGCTTCCTCTTGACTTTCATCCGAATCATCACTCCATGTAGACGCCATGGCAGGCTTGTTTCTCTTCTTGAGAGTGTTTGCACACTCCGTTTGAACTTGTCCGAATCCTTCACATTCTCGGCAGTGTATTCCCTTATTTCTTTTCTTCTCTTCAAACCATTGAGAGTTAAAATTCTTCTTTTGAGAATTTATATTCTTTGAATTCTCTCCAAATCTCCCTTTCTTATTGATCTTTATCAGCATTTTGTTAAATTTTTTGGTGAGTAAAGTAAGAGACTCACTCAAGTCCTCAGCTTCGTCGGGCTCATCTTTGGTGGACATATCATCATAATCTGCTTGAAGAGCAATTCCTCTACTTTTTTTTTATCCTTAAAGTTCATCTCAAAGGTTTGAAGATTACCTATGAGTTCATCAAGTTTCATCTTCTCCACTTTTTTGCTTCTTCAATGGCTGTCACTTTGTAAGCGAAACGTGCCGGAAGTGACCTCAAGGTCTTTTTCACCAATTTGGCGTCAGAATATTTTTCTCCAAGGGCGAATGCTTCGTTAGCAATGTCACAAAGCTTTGAGTTGAAATTGGCAATGCACTCATCTTCCTCCATACGCAAACACTAAAAATGGGTTGTGAGGATTTGAAGTTTTGAGGACTTCACAACATCCGTACCTTCATGTGCAGTTCGAAGAATATCTCACGCTTCTTTAGCGGACTCACATGTGGAAATCAATTTGAATTGATTAACATCCATAGCATTGAAAATGGCATTCAATGCTTTTGAATTACTGTTTGCTAGGTGTCCTCATCGTTGGACCATTCCTCTTCTGGCTTAGGGACGGTATTGCTGTTATCATATTTAGTTGTTAGATGAGTCCATCCGGTTACGACAGATCGCTATGCCTTCTCATCAATAGCTTTAATGAAAGCTTTCATGCGAGCCTTCCAATAAGGGTAATTGACACCTTCCAGAAACAGTGGTTTGTTCACAAATCCTCCTTCTCTCATGACATCCATTCCTACAAAATTAACCAGTACACCAGGACCTCACCGAAATACACGTCAATGACTCGTTCTGATACCAATTATTGGTACCGGTTTGAGTCTTTTAACACTTTATAAGACAAATGTGAATAATGCAGAAACGTAAAATAAAAGAACACGAGAGAAATGGTATCGCGGTTCGGTAACAACCTACTTCGTGGGGGCATGCTCATATGATGAACAATCTACTAAGAACTCTTTCACAATTCAATTGGACTTAAGCTACCCGAGACTCCCTTTTTAAGAAGATGCCTATGAACTTGCAATTTCCCAATGGACTTGTACAGCGAGATCTCCTCGACTTTTTAACATTGGAATCACTCCAACTAAGTTTTTCTCTCAAAAACACTCAAATCATCTCTCTTGAGTACAAGTGCTCACCTCTCACACAACCTAGCAAAACTAATCAAAAGGTGTACCATAAACCGAGAGACTCTTTGAATAAATAGGCGGAAAGTTAACAGCTTGACGATCTTTTCAATTAATTCGCTGAACCAAATCTATTGCAGATCCTTGTTGCAACAATAACTGCAACATAGCTGTCAAGGTCGACTTTCTCAAAACCAGTCCGAATCAATCTGCTTTTAATTTTGAAACCTTCTCAAAACTGATATATGAACCTGGACACATTCTTAGGAGACAGAGGAAGATCATACAGCTATGAAATCTCCATCAAATATCAATCAAATCACCAATTAACAATTTACCATCTTAGGATTAATAGTTGACTTTTCAAAAAAGTAATTGAATTATGTTTCCAGATTGTTATAGAAACCTTCCATAAAGAGCTTGCCAGCTGCACATTTATTCTCAAACACAATCAACCAGCCAATCATTCTCAAAATAATGCCAATCATAAACGATTAGAATCAATACAAAATTTAGAAAATTAGTCCCAACAATCTCCTCTTTTGGCAAAACTAAAAATGGAAACTAAAACAAAAAACTTTTGTAAAGTCAAAAGCAAATTGTCTCCAAGAAAAACTCCGCATGAACTAAAACATCATAGACTACATACTCCCCTTTTTGACAAAAATAAGCCAAAAAATCTAGAAACTGTTGTTGCAGAAAGTGTTGCAACACCTGATGGAACACTATGTGCAACACTTTCCTGCATATCACATTCCAATTCATTGATTTCTACAAATCACTCCCCCTGAATCCTCCACGAGTCTTACTCCCCTTGAATATGGTATTCTCCCATGCATATTACTTTTATCACCTATCAAAAGATTGAAGTGACCATTACCATAATACTCATAGTTAGTAGAACATGCTTTAAAAGAAGTATAAGTCCCATGACACCTTAAATCAGATTTCCTTACCCACACACATCTAGGAAATTTATTTTGCACATTAATCTTTGCTTTAGGTGTCATTCTTGTGAATGCATAACTTGGTGGATTAATGATCATACCTCTTTTTAAAGCATTCAAGTATTTGTAACATCTACGTCTAATACGGCCAGGTAAATTACAATAGTGACAGATAGGAACAAACCTGTCTATTGCTTATCTTGTTACAACAGGCATTGCAACAAACTTCTTGTTTGATTTTACCCGAGCTTTCTTAAAGGACTGCATCATAGTACTTGTGGCTCCTTTCACAAAGAGAGTCTTCCTAGAAATTTCTTGACCCTTGTAGCCAAGGCCTGAATGATCACCCCAAGTTTTTTGTTGTGAGAGTAAGTGATCCAATTTTGTTGTGCCTGAGTTTAGCATCCTTAAATTCTTCTGGGTCTGCTCTAATTTGAGTCTGGTCTCAGCAAGCTTTCTCTGATGCTTTGTTGCCAAGATTACATAATTTGTTGCAGCCTTCTTCAACTCATCTCTTTCCTTTGTTAAGACAACAACTTCATCTTCAAGCGATTTATTTCGTTTGCAAACAATAAGCCATTTGTTGTACATCTTCTTAAAATCCTCTTGAATCTTCCTAAGACTTAGGTCATCATCGTCACTGTCATCTTCAGTTTCATCCTCAAAGTCTGTATCATCAACAACTCCACCAGAGGTTGTTGCAGACGCTGTTGCAACAGACCCTGCAACAACATTAGTAGTGCTAAATAAATTTTTATCCGTGAATTTATTACTTACAGTAAAGGCCACATAATTACTGGTGTGATCATCTGCTTCCTCTTAACTTTCATACGAATCATCACTCCATGTAGACGCCATGGCAACCTTGTTTCTCTTCTTGAGAGTGTTAGCACACTCCGTTTGAACATGTCTGAATCCTTCACATTCTCGGCATTGTATTCCCTTATTTCTTTTCTTCTCTTCAAACCGTTGAGAGTTAAAATTCTTCTTTTGAAAATTTCCGTTCTTTGAATTCTCTCCAAATCTCCCTTTCTTGTTGATATTTCTCAGCATTTTGTTAAACTTTTTGGTGAGTAATGTAAGAGACTCACTCAAGTCCTCATCTTCGTCGGGCTCATCTTTGGTGGACAAATCATCATAATCTGCTTGAAAAGCAATTCATCTACTTTTCTTTTTATCCTTAAAGTTCATCTCAAAGGTTTGAAGATTACCTATGAGTTCATCAAGTCTCATCTTCTCCATGTTTTTTGCTTCTTCAATGGTTGTCACTTTGTAAGCAAAACGTGCCGGAAGTGACCTCAAGGTCTTTTTCACCAATTTGGCGTCAGAATATTTTTCTCCAATGGCGAAGGCTTCATTAGTAATGTCACAAAGCTTTGAGTTGAAATCGGTAATACACTCATCTTCCTCCATACGCAAACGCTCAAAATGGGTTGTGAGGATTTGAGGTTTTGAGGACTTCACAGCATCCGTACCTTCATGTGCAGTTCGAAGAATATCCCACGCTTCTTTAGCGGACTCACATGTGGAAATCAATTTGAATTGATTAACATCCATAGCATTGAAAATGACATTTAATGCTTTTGAATTACTGTTTGCTAGCTTGTCCTCATCATTGGACCATTCCTCTTCTGGCTTAGGGACGGTATTTCCTTTATTGTCTTTAGTTGTTAGATGAGTCCATCTAGTTAAGACAGATTGCCATGCCTTCTCATCAATAGCTTTAATGAAAGCTTTCATGCGAGCCTTCCAATAAGGGTAATTGACACCTTCCAGAAACGATGGTTTGTTCACGAATCCTCCTTCTCTCATGACATCCATTCCTGCAAAATCAACCAGTACACCAGGACCTCACCGAAATACACGTCAGTGACCTGCTCTGATACCAATTGTTGGTACCGGTTTGAGTCTTTTAACACTTTATAAGACAATATGAATAATGCAGAAACATAAAATAAAAGAACACGAGAGAAATGGTATCGCGGTTCGGTAACATCCTACTCCGCGAGGCCACACCCAGATGATGAACAATCAACTAAGAACTCTTTTACAATTCAATTGGACTTAATCTACCCGAGACTCCATCTCAAAGAAGACGCCTATGAACTTGTAATGTCCTAATGGACTTGTACAATGAGACCCGCTCGACTTTTTAACATTGGAATCACTCCAACTAAGTTTTTCTCTCAAAAATACTCAAATCATCTCTCTTGAATATAAGTGCTCACCTCTCACACAACCCAGTAAAACTAATCAAAAGGTGTACCATAAACCGAGAGACTCTTTGAATAAAAATAGGTAGAAAGTTAACGGCTTAACGACCTCTTTAATGAATTCGTTGAACCAAATCTGTTGCAGATTTTTGTTGCAACAATAACTGCAACGTAGCTGTCAAGGTCGACTTTCTCAAAACCAATCTGAATCGATTTGCTTTCAATTCTGAAACCTTTTTGAAACTGATATATGAACCTGGACACATTCTTTGGAGACAGAGGAAGATCATCCAGCCACAAAATCTCCATCAAATATCAATCAAATCACCAATTAACAATTTACCATCTTAGGATCAATAGTTGACTTTTCAAAAATGTAACTGAATTAAGTTTTCAGATTCTTACAGAAACCTTCCATAAAGAGCTTGTCAGCTGCACTTCTATTCTTAAACACAATTAACTAGCCAATTATTCTCAAAATAATGCCAATCATAAAACGATTAGAATCAATACATAATTTGAGAAACAAATCTCAACAAGAATTTTATCGGGTTGCTATTCCCTTTTGCGGACATAGCTAGAGAGCTCTCTTTCTCTCCTTCATTTTCTTTCATTGGGAAGCAAGAAGTTCCCTCTCTTTCATTTTCTCCCCTTTACTTTTAACAAGTACTTGAGCTTGAAGATCCGGCAACTGCCACCCACTATTGAACAGAAAAAATGCCATAAGTGATTTTATATATAGCCAGCGTTACTCTTATAATAATAATAATAATTATTATTATTATTCTAATTATTATTATTATTATTATTATTATTATTATTATTATTATTATTATTATTCTAATTGTTATTGTTATTA
>NW_010359246.1:314084-324921 GCF_000414095.1 Morus notabilis | reverse complement strand
ATTATTTTTATTATTATTTTTTTTTATTTTTATTATTATTATTTTTTTTATTTTTATCCTTGGCCTGGCTGATTCGTTCTTATTTTGTACATTTGAAGTCCTTATGTGAGTAATCTGCATGCATAAGAGAAATCAACCCACGAGAGAACAAAGGAACACAAACCAAAAAACAAGAATAAAAAATCTTCGTAAGAGGACATCTACCATTGTATACGTTATTTTTCACTCTTTTATGTTTATTATTAGTAGGGTTGCACAAACTATGGCCGTAGTTTCGTTGGTTAAGGTTGGAGCCAAATAATATTGGGAAGTGAAAGGACAACATCTTGAAAAACGACAACAAAAAAATTTGAGTTTTTAAATTGACGACAGAGATAAAAGGAAAATCGATGGAATTGTAATTCAAACACGCGAAGCAAACCCGTACAAAAACAATGAAAATATTCCAATTCCCAACTATACCAATTACAATCAAATCACTCATGACACACATTGGCGATGATGACAAGACATACAAAACAACAACAAACTAATAACGCCCACGAAAAAACGCCAATAACGTCAAAAATAACAATAACAAAAGCGAAAGAAACGACTATGAAACTACAATGCCGGAAGAAGGAAAAAAAATAAAAAATAAAAATAAAAACTTGGCAAGCAGCAAATTAGAAAATGACAAATTAAAAATGACAGTAAATGACAAACAACGTGCATAAAACAAAGAAAATGACAAGGAAACTTAGACATCATTTATTTCACTTATTTGAGTTTTCAATTATAATTTTACTACAGTTAAAAGCTATCATAAAATGTCAAATTTAATTTTTTCTGTCACAGTTAAAAATTCTCACATAAAATTACATATCAACTCGAATTAAAAACTCGAATCGCTAAAAACGTAGCCTTAGATTGATTAGAAAAACTGTTATATTTCAACTCTACTCTCATAAATTTACCATGCACTGCAATTTTTTACTTGCACATGACAGAAGAAGAGCATCCCCTAAAAAAATGAATGACAAAATAATGGTCTATAAGAGGAAAATGTAGTAAATAACAGAATTATAAAACTATAAAAAAAAGTGAATAATAAATTTTAAAATTGTTTGAACTAAATAATAATTTATTGTGTAAATAATTTTTTACAACTAATAAAAATATTTTTTTCACATAAATTTTTTAAAAACTGCTAAAAAGATTTTTTGTTTTATATAAATAAAAAAATTTTAGTACAATTTTTAATATTATTTATTGAATATAGTTACGAAAGTTATTTACTACAATTTCTGATGTTTTGGTCACCTATTGGGTTTAGGTAAATGTTTGGGCTTGTGCCACTTCGGCGAAAGCACAAAGGGCCCAAGCCACTGCCAGCTCTACGCGTGGCCTTCCCATGATGGTGACTTTGACTCGCTAACTGTTCGTGCCCAAAGGACCATCACATCTTCGTTCCCTAAATAGCAGCTTTAACCTTTAAGGAATTGCAGTTAGTGGGTCTTAATCTTCCATGCAAGTGCGACACCTTTTGCCTGTCCTATTGAGTAAAAACTGCATTTTGCCCAAACAGGAATTGTATTGTTAGCGAAAATATAGGAAACGAAGTAATAAGAAACAAAAAAATGTCGGTGAAGAGCAAAGGAGCGGGTGATATAGCTAGAACTAGAAGGAATGTCTTGTCGAGGAACTGGACTCTTTTCCTCTGCTTTGTCTGCTTCTATGCTGGAGTGTTCTTCACCAATAGGTAACTTTCTTTTTTCTTTCCTTTTTTTTTTTTTTTTTTTGATAAATAACAAAGTCTCAGTTGTTGTTTTTGAGTATTTTATGTGTTTTGGCAATGTGGGTTCACTACATTTTCCAGGATTAGGTAGGTTATGCGATACAGAGATTGTGGTTTTGCAAGCTGGACATTTTGGATCCAAGCTATAATTATGGTTTATCAAATAAAGGTTTTTTTTTTTTTTTTTTAATTACACGTTTTCATTTTTGCTTTTGTTTGGCACGATTTGCTCTCTAGATTCAAGAGTATCTTGATTAAGGCTATTGGCGCAAAGATTGAAAGAATGGATTTTTTTTTATATTTTTTTCGCTTGGGTGTGTGTGATTTTTGCAGTTTCCTACTTCTCTGGAATGCAGCTGTCTGTAAGAAATAAGAATATGCTGTTCTTTGTAATTTTCGTTATAGTGCTTCTTTGTATTTCACATGAGTATTTATTTCCATAAAACAGAACATATATTATAACACATAATTTTATATCTGAGTGTCGGCATTACTTATCCCTTTTGTGTGATTTGTGGCAAAGTTGTAATGACGAACTGGGGTTGTGCAGGATGAACATCAGTGTTCAAAATTCTGTCTTTTCTGCCTTATTTTCTCTTCTATTTATAGTGTTTAATATTTTAAATCTTTTATGAACTCTGTGAAATAAATTGATCACAATCTTCCAGTATTGTGAGAATTTAGATAAAATATTCTTGCAGCTTAACATATGCTGATATCTAATACCTTTTGAATCATTTTTGTATCAGGATGTGGATGGTGCCTGAAGCTAGAAATATTCCAAGAACATCTGAAACTGTAAATAAACGGTTAAAATTAAAATCCGAGGCTTGTAGTACAGAAGTTGTAAGTGTATTTATCAAACTTCTAATTGCAATTATTAGTACTAATATTTCTTGTGAATTCATTTTTAACAATGTGTGTGTTTGGTTATGTTCCGTCACTAATTCTATGCTCATCTCCAAAAAGGTTAGAAAGCATACATCCAATGATAGTCTACAGGAAGTTTTCAATACTGAACATGCCATGCAGTAAGCAGTTCTGGTGCTATTTCTTAGACTGTAAAGTTAAATTTTTTACTGCTCTAATGGCCTTGTCAACCAGAGTAGAAATCTTATTGCTAATATGTCATGCAGAATGCTTAACAAGACGGTTTCTGATTTGGAGATGAAGTTACAAGCTGCTAAGGCAGTGCGTGAGTCTGTACATAGTAGCAATCCTGTGTCTGGAAACTCGAAGACTGTCGAATCAACGTCAAAAAGAAAATACTTCATTGTTATAGGAATTAGTACAGCATTTAGTAGCCGGAAACGAAGAGATTCAGTTCGTATGACTTGGATGCCACAAGGTAACATATATGCCACTTTGGGTGCTTATCTAGATATGATTTATGAGTTCTGATTGAAATAATTTCCCAGGTGAGAAAAGGAAAAAGTTGGAGGAAGAAAAGGGCATAGTTATACGCTTTGTTATAGGTCACAGGTGAGCTTTTGTATCCTCTGATCAAATAATATTCAGTACAAATGTATATCTAATGAGATGATGATTACTCATACGAACTATGAGCAATGTGATCTTCACATACTTTTCACTAGTTAGTCTTTCATCCAATGTCAGTTCAACATCTGGGGGTATTCTTGATAGAGCAGTTGAAGAAGAGGAGATCATGCACAAAGACTTCTTAAGGCTGGTAATTTTGTTATATACTTAATTTTGTTTTCTATGTTTTAACTTCACGCTGAACTATTTTTTTCTTATGTTTCACAAGTGTATATCAAATAAGGTTTCACCTCATATAATTTATTTCATGTATTCAGGACCATGTAGAGGGTTACATGGAATTAGCAGCCAAGACAAAAACATATTTTTCTACTGCTGTAGCTTTGTGGGATGCACAATTTTATGTGAAAGTTGATGATGATGTTCATGTCAATTTAGGTAACTGAAGTCTCATTCACGTTCACTACAATCTGGCTTGAATATCTTTTTTTTTCTTCCCCTCATTAAACATTATGTAGAAGGTCAATCATAGAAGTGGAAAGGGGTACATGATGTTCTGAAAGGCAGTGGGGTGAAACTCTTTTTAACAAAAACATATAGCCCATGAAATCAACCAGTGATGAGAAACATCTTTGGCATTAGAAATTGACTCGAATGCACGGTGAAATTGTGTTCTCAATGTTCTGTTGTGAGAATTTGCTGGTACTGAATTCCCTTTATTTACCGCAGCAACACTTGGAGTGACTCTATCTAGGCTTCGTATGAAACCTCGGGTTTATATTGGTTGCATGAAATCTGGTCCAGTCCTTGCTCGGAAGTAAGTAGGGTGGCCTATTCTCCCTTTACTGGCTTTAAGAGGACATAACAGATTGTCAGTAGTATTTAGTTCTTACTGTATATTTCTATTATAGGGGGGTTAGATACCATGAACCAGAGTATTGGAAATTTGGTACTGCTGGGAACAAGTATTTCCGCCATGCTACAGGACAGTTATATGCCGTCTCAAAAGAGTTGGCGACTTATATATCTATAAACCAGTGAGTTTCTACTTTGTCATAACTCATTGGTTAAACGAATGAGTTGGCAATTACAAGTTTCTGACAACCAAAAGCCCTTGGGTTTTGGTTCTAGTACCTCTTATTCAGTTTGTGTTTTAGATGGCTGTGGATCTCTTTTATCTTGGTTTTTTGAGATTTATATATGGCTATTTTATCCTTTTTTTTTTTTTTTTGAAATTTTATATGTCAGACATGTGCTGCACAAATATGCAAATGAAGATGTTTCAGTTGGATCTTGGTTTATTGGTTTAGACGTGGAGCATGTGGATGATAGGAGACTTTGTTGTGGGACTCCACCTGGTAAATTCAAAACTCTTTAGTTTTGTGTTTTCTTGGGTCACCTTCTAGATGACTGCGATTCGTTTGTTTTCATTGCAATGGTCATTTTGCTTCATCTTAGAATTACTATTGGATTCCCCGGAGTAACTTTCAGAGTTGAAGGTGTAATCTGATTCTGCAGATTGCGAGTGGAAGGCTCAGGCAGGGAACATGTGTGTTGCTTCATTTGATTGGCGATGCAGTGGGATTTGTAGTTCTGTTGAGAGAATGGCGGAAGTCCATCGGCGCTGCAGTGAAGATGAGAACACTTTATGGAGTGAGAGCTTCTGAGCAACACCAGATTCAGGAAGGAATACACTGAGCGTTACCCTGGGAAAGCAGACATTTGGGTGTTCGTTTCCCCAACCTTTTGGTGTAGATAAATACAGAGAACATAGGCATAGGCTTCAGTCCTTCATAAAGGACTGTTCTTACATGTAACATGTAGAAGTGGGGAGTTTATCATGTTATTTGTTCAATGTAACAATGATTTTGGAAGGTGTAACAACAAAAGTATCAACTTATCACATACTAGTGTTATACCTTTTTTAACGTCATTTTTACATAGCATAAATGCACGTTATACCCTTCCTTCTACATGTTACAGTACAAAACCAACCTACACTATAAGACCACCCTATAAAACTATTACAATGCTTATACGAGAGATGGTGTCGTTGCTGGGGGACTTTCTGCATTTTCTGCTAAGCAAGTCAAAGCTTGGATGCCATAAAAGTGATGATGCGACTTTGACACCCCCTTTTTTTTTTTTTTTCATGGTTCCTGGTGGGGAGTCCTGTTGCTGAGTTCTCCGGTCATGGCTACCGAGCTCCTTCATAGTTTCTTGTAGTAATCTTTTTTTTTTTCCTTTTCTTTAACAGTTCTTGTAGTAATGTTTGTGAGCAGCTTTTGCTGCTTTTTTCTTAATAAATTGGTATATATGTTTCACTTGATCTTTTCTCGCCTTGCTCTCTCACCTTATATCTTCTTTGTCATTAGTTGTGATCTTATTATTTGAAGAAAAGAACTCATATTAAGCTAGCATGATAGTTTTGTTACTATTTTTGTTTGGGTTGTGAAGTCCACGTCACATGTCAAATTCCAGCGGTGAAGATATGAAATTGCTAAAAAAGAAAAAGTTTGGGGCACCACCAATACTAAATACCATCACTAATAGAATGTAGATCGCAATGAGTCTCATATGAGGCTCACTTTTATTCATAGATGGTGCTCAACATCTTCAGTGTCTTATAGCATTATTTGCTAAAAAATACACCATGAACTAATGGTCTTTGACTTTTTTTTCTTTGAGCAATGAGAAATGCTACAGTCTATACCTTAACCATTTGTTAGTAACTTTGCAATTAAATCCGATACAACGAGGGTGTAAACTTGGGACGCCAAAAGGGTGTAAATTCAGTTATTGATATTTCAACTTTAAAGGATAAATTATAGATTTTGCTAATGTTATTGTCACTAGTATTTTTTCTATGTGTAAATCATAAGAGGAGAAAATTGGCATTAAAGATTACTAATATACGGTTAGAATCATGGGCTCCACCATGAGGGATTGGGGTTCTAATTCAAAAGATTAATTTAGTGAATGAAGCAGCTACTCCTTTATGAACCCATCCTAGCTCCCTAGCTTTCATTTGTTGTCAAAATGGGATTTTGTTCGCATCTCTAACAATCCCCCTTCGAACAAAGTACCACAATCCCCTTTCAACGATGACACATTTTGTCTATTAAATCCTCCATCACACCTCCATTGCGTTAATGGAGATCTCACCACCTTGTGCTCTCTACCACATATCTTTGTGTTTCATAGTTTGCACAATAATCTCGAGGTCTTCACTGCGTCTGTTGCCCCGTGTTATCGTGGTGGAAGGAAGGTTCACCTCAAGCATTTATGGAATTTTTCTCCATCGCGACTAAGGGCCGACACCTTTGTTCGACGCATTAGGATTCATCTCGTGTATGCACTTGACAACATCTAGGTCCGGGCTCTAATACCATTTGTTAGAATCACGGGCTCAATCTCAACTATAAGGAATTAGGGTTTCAACTCAAAAGGTTAACCTAGTGAGCGAGTAGCCTAGAAAATGTGCAGGTAAAACTACGTAGAAAAAAGCATTTGCGTACACATTTTTTTATGTGTAGGTAAGTGTTACTCTTTACCCACACAAAAATGTGTAAGTAATACTCTTAAAAATATGTAGGAAATTGGTTGTGAAATCTGACATGGTAGATGATGTGTCTGCTAACGTAGATGCTAACAAAGCAATTCAAAATTTCTTACGTGGCAATCATGTACTGACTAGGATACTTATGTGTCAATCCACATGGCTATTGCTGATTGGTTACATTGTTGACATGGCAATGACATGTTGCTTACATAGCAACTTGAAAAATGAGTAGGTAAAGACTAGAGTTGTAAGTTTGGGCCGGGGCTAAATGGGCCAGCCTGAGACCCCCTACTCTTAGCCAGGGGCTCGACCCTATCCTAAATTTTTTGGGCGTAGGGCCGAGTTGGGCCGGCCCTCTTTCTTTAGGGCTGGCCTAAACATCATATTTTTAAAGAGCTTTTTTTTTTTGAAAAATACCTTATAAAATTTCGGACTAGCCCTAAACTTTTTAAATTTAGAGCCGGACTAGACCGATCATCTCTCTTTTAAGGCTAGCTCGGCCTGACCTAACCTAAAATTTGTCTTTGGGTCGTTGGGCTGGGCGGCCTAAATTTACACCTCAAGTAAAGACTAGTATGTGTAGGTAAAAAATTTGCCATTTTTAATTTTTTTAAAAATAATATATATTTACAAATAAAGATATAAATTGTAAATATAAATTGAATAAACAAAATTTGAGACTCTAAAATTACAAATAAAGATACTTTTTATTGTAAATAATAATAACAGGTAATACATAATTATTTTCTCGAAAACATACAATCTTGGGACCTTGTCATACTGTTACAGTTCTACGCACCAAGTACAATACAATAAAGATAACTAAAACTAATCCCAAAAAACAAGAAGTCTTCATAATCCATGACAAACAAGAATCGCTGCGAATTATTGAAGGTACCCAGTTTGCACTTTTTACCAATTCGATGTTAAATTTGTTTCAACAAATAAATATAGAACACAAAATAGTAAAAAGACAGGAGATTAGTATCGCACTTACATTCGCATGTCTTTAAATATGATCCCTTCCACTCTTAGTTTTCTCTCGAAAACCCAAATCCTTTCTCCCGAAGAAATATCAAAAAATGACGCTTACAAAATGATATGATTCTCTGAAATTGTGAGGCTCAAAGGCCTACCGGGATCATTTTGAGACTCCAAATATATAGAAAAAAAAATTCAATTATCAAAGATCTTCAATGTAGTCTATTGCCAACAATCTGTTACAGATTCTATTGCAACAACTACTGCAACAAAAGTGTGACGGTTCTGCAATCAGATCAACTTTCCCGATCTTAAAATCTTCAAATAAATGCTCCATGAATATGGCCATCTTAAGCAGCAGGAGAAGATTTCTTTCACATAAATTCATACTATTTAAATCCAAGTTTCCATATCCTAATAAAGTTGACGTCTCCAAAATAGGAAACCTTTAAATGCATTTGACTTTCACCGAACCAGAATTTCTTCAAATCAAAAACTTCCCAAAACGGATATTCTCCAGCAAATCAAAGATCTCATCTATTTTTAATTTTCTAAAAACATTAAAAGTTGACATTCATCAAATCATACCAAAATGAATGACTTTAAACAGTTTCTAAAGGGCTGTTTAGTTATCTGATTTGAGTTGAAATATGACTTTATGTGAAAGTTTTTTACTGTAACAAAAGAGTTAGATATAACTGTTTTTAAAAGCTTTTTACTATAGTAAAACTCAAATTGGTAAAATAAACAAGATATAAATGATCAAAAATAGATTCGCAGCTGCCAATCAAACCTTAATCAGATCAATCAACATATCATACCCAAAATAATGTCAACAACCAAAAATCAATCAAATCTGAAAATCATATCCTGTCAATTATAACTCGAACTAAAACCTGGAAGGAGAAAACATCGAGTGAGTCGTATGTGAGAACGTCAACAAAAACAACTCCGGAAAAACAAAGTTACAAGTACAAATATTGACGTATTAACAGTACACATTTAAAAGCACAAGATGCAGCAGACATTTTAAAAGGGTTTACCATTTTCTTGAAAGGAAAAACACATCCTTCTAACCAATCAAGAGATTAAGCTGCTGATAATTCCTTCTATAACTTCCATGTTCCTCGACATTGACAATAAATTACTTGATGAAGCAGAAGCTGAAAATTGGCATAAAATCACCTAATTAGAGAGATAGGGGGAAGGTAATATGAACGTATTAGGAAGAGCCCCTTTCTTAATCTTCTCTTGAATATAAGAACAGAATAGAGGTTGATATCTACTTAAAAAATTATATCAAGTAAAGATATGAAGTCAACGCAAGAAAGTTATAATAGCATTGAACAGCAACATAGCATGAGCTTCCACATCTTATAGCATAGACATTTGGAAAGGCAAAAAGAATTTCTCTCATGGATAATCTATAAAAAGTGGAGAAACGAGTTACGAGCCTAACTTATTTTTGCTGGTAACCCAGAACAGTAAAACAAAACACCTACCCTGCTCTAATATATACATCCTATTATGTTGGTACTTACAAGTAAACTCATTCCACACACGCCACAACGTCACTCAAATTTATTATTAACAAAAAATGGGATTACAAATAAAATAACAAAAACATAAAAAATAGAAATAACACTAAGAAAAGGGGAAAAAAATGAATATGAATGTAAACATCACCCAATGATCAACTCTCTAAATTTCAAATAATTAAGAGACCTAATTAAAATCCTCTACTAGTACACCAAAGGAAAAACTTGGTAGAGAGAAAAAGAGCACATGATCCTATATGGTCTTAGTCATACGTTTTCAATCCCTCCCACTTTGAATACGACGAGCACATGTACACCTCGCTGCTGTTAGTTTTATTAGTTTAGTTCAGTTTGAACAATGAATACAGTTTGAACTGGTATTTAGTAAGCATGTAATTTGAATTATATTTTCCGTTTGAACTGAGTAAACAGTCCAACTTAAAGTTTAGCTCCCCTCAAGTTCAACCGTTCAAACTATTTTTGAATAGTAAAAATGTACCGACTCTTTCTGCTTTTCACACCTACCAAAAATAAATTCAAATTTTATTTCCTGTTCAAATTAAAACTTTAACTGCATATCCAAACGTCAATTCAAACTACAATTTAAACTACAGTTTGAATTTTTCCGTTCAAATCAAGAAGTTCAAATCAATAAAATTCAAACCATCGAACCAAACGGGACAGAGTCCTAAGTTAGCAGGTCAATCATATCTTTACTTCCTTTGTTATATAAAGAAATACTGTTACTCTTATTTTGATCATAAATCAAACAAAGGAAGAAAATAAACAAACGAAAACTATTCTTCTTTCTAGATTTAAGAAACAATCTTTAATACAACTTTAATCTCAAAAATCTAGTTTGTTGACCTAATTGTTTGAATGGAATAAACCATTATTATTTTGATTATAACAAACTTTTGACTGAGTGTTCTAATATCTTCTTGAGTGTGAAACTTAAATTATATCAAAGATTTCTAGAAACTCAAGATTGATGAAGAAAAGCTCTTGAATTGGAAGCATGAAGATGGAATTTGAGAGCAAAGATTAAAGCTTAAAGGTTTAAGAATTAAAGAGCTTTATTGAAGAATGAAGATGATAAGTATTAGACTTAGACTCCGTTCATTTCACTGATTTGAGTTTAAAATTCGAGTTTTCTTACAATAAAAAGCTCTCAGAAACAGTCACATCTAACTTTTTTACTATAATAAAAAGTCTTTATATAAAGTCACATCTTAATTCAAATTACAAACTCAAATTAACAAATTAAATGGACTCTTAATCTTTTATAGGCTTATTTCTTCTGCTCAGTCTTGTGTATGTTTGAGCATTGCACGATCTTGATTTAAAGTACTTGGCTCAAAAAGGTTTTTACCAAAACGCTTTTCAAATAATCATATCAATTGAGCTTTTACTGACACTAGACTTTTGGATAATACTAAAAGTCGATCACTTCTGTCTTCTCAAGGTCTATAAACGTTT
>NW_010359246.1:310781-313698 GCF_000414095.1 Morus notabilis | reverse complement strand
TAAACGTTCTCTAAATTATTTATGATCTTAAAAATGAAGTATCTTTCTATTGATTCGTATTTGAAAAAAGATTTGGATGAAAAATTGAAAGCTTTAGACTTACTCAACGTGTATACACTTCTAAATGCTAATTAAATATTATAGTAATTAAGATAGTAAATCTTCTAACTTCATAAATTAGGTTTCGTTCATTTCACCAATTCGAGTTTAAAATTTGAGTTTTCCTACAATAGAAAACTTTTAAAAATAATCACATATAACTTTTTTACTACAGTAAAAAGCTCACATAAAACTACATCTAAGCTCAAATTAAAAACTTAAATCAGCAAACTAAACAGGCCATAGATTTAAAAATATGGAATTCTCATAGAAATTGAACGAGTTATATATGGCTGAAATAGTACAAATAATCTAACCGTCAGCCTGTATAGAACCGATTACCCAGTCCTATATAAGAGCTAATTTTTTATCCATTGAAAAAACTATAATGAGAAAACTTGAAATTTCAATATAAATTTTTACAAGAAACAACCTTTTCTCAAATAATAAAATTATGGGACATTTGTGAATTAATAAGAAAAAGATCAAAGGACATGTGCTATATATACATTGTTTTGATGATATTTTTTGCTTAAAAAATTTTGACAAGGCATCTTAGGGAAGCACAAATTAAGGGTGTGGTTCTATTTTGCAACTACTACTATAATTAATTTAACTACAAGTAATTCTACAAAAAAAAAAAAAAAAAAAAAAAAAAAAAAAAAAAAAAAAAAAAAAAAAAAACAAGAAGAAGACCATATCATTCTTAAAAGAGGTAGTCAACTATTAACAGAAAGTGAAATAATCACAGTATCACACAAACCAAAAAACCATTCTTATTAAGTTCTTTATTCCCTGTTTTTTTTTTTCCTTTTTCTTTTTAAGCTCTTAGTTTTCATGTGCACCACCAATCGAAATGTAAAAATTGCTTCTGAACCATTCTGCAAGTGGAATATATGTAGCCTTCGGAACCTGGAAAATTAGTTTTAGCTGCAGTAGGATGATAATAATAATAATAATAATAAGAACAAGAACAAGAACAAGAATTCTACTCAGTAAATTAATAACTATTCACAGAAGATCGTAAACATGATCATTGATGAAGCTTATGAATTATTATATATATAATATTATAAAGAGAAGCAGCATACTTAATATGTGATATTGGCACGGCTCAATAAAAAATAACAGATCTTTATCAACCAAAGCACTGATTTCTAATTGAACCGTACCAATATCCCATAATATACGCTGCTTATGAATAGCTTAATTATCTGTCTGGTATATTGCTGGCTAGCTAGCTAGCTGAATATAGCGATAGCTGAAACTCCACTGTACATCTTCTAGTTTTCTATGGGCCGTACGAAAAACAACACACACACATATATATATATATATATATATATCACGCATATTATAAAGTTGGAGAAAGAAAAATGACATGGCCATGTTGTAATATGCAGTACGACTAGCTAATAATTAATTACATGATATATAGGTCCCAAAATTCCCATACCTCAAAGGTTGATAACTGAAAGTCATGTGATTACATGAGCCAAAGAAACAACAAGCTAGCTGTAAAGGGATATACGAATATTGGCCAAAGCTAATTGGTTGTGTGACTGATCAGGACTCTTGATGAACTAGTAGAAAATCTCTCAATATGGCAGAAGATCAAAACGAGAAACAAGGATAGAAGAAAGTAATTGGGGTAAGTTTAATGAGTAGTGATATGTCTTCTTGAGAATGAGAAGAGAATCTCTGAATTCAAATTTAATGTGAGAGAGAGAGAGAGAGATTAATCGGATGGCAGGTAGCCTGTGACCTCTGAAAATGTTGGCATTGAATTTTGGCACCAACCCAACAACGTAAAAGAGGTGGGTACATTAAATTTAAAGCTTACATGTCGACAATGTGGGATAAGAAGTCATTTGGAGACAGGAACTCTAGAGCTTTCAATTTATTTTATTTTATTGTATTTTGTATGTGTATTTATTATGATGTTAAGTTGGGAGGAGGGAGTGCTTTTTGTGGTGCCATATTCACTTTTGAAATTTCAAAAGAGCACGTACATTTATTATTTATGAACGTTAGATTAAGTTTTTAAAGACCTAATTTGTGAGTATGATTGATTTTGTATCGCAGATTAAATTATTAAAAATCTAATCTAATACTTAAAAATATGAAGAACTAATCTAATAGTTAAAAATATGAATTCCTACCTATAATATAAATAGCAGTTTCTACCGTAAGCATTCCATTGTTATTTATAGAAAAAGGTCCTCATTGGGTAGGTGAAATAGATACGTTATAAGACCCAAAAGAAGCACTGCTTCCAAGGTCTAGAAATCTTTTGGTTGAACAATAATTGAAATTAAAGAAGAAGTCACTATTGAAATCTCAGTCTTCCTTCAAATTTGGCAAAATCGATCTTTCCCTCTAAGCATCTGGTCGGTCAAATAGAGAAGGAAGGCCTATCACTGACACAGACTAATATGGAAATTGTAAAGCGCACGGGAATTGATTATGTACACAAGACGGCACTTACATTTACCTTAGCCAAATAATGATATATATATATATATATATTGTTAAATTGGTTAGTACTAGGATTGACAATCCGAGTAGCGACATAACTCGAAACCCGCACGAAATTAACGGGTTTAGGTTTATCATAAATAGATACGGGTCAAAATTAGGTCGAATCCATGAAACACGATTAAATAACGTGTCATTTTCAAGTTGACCCGTCAACCCGTAATTGACCCGCCATAACCCGTTTATTAAACGTGTCATATTTCGGTAACACGAATACACAACCCGTTTATTACCCATTTTATAAACATGTTAAAAAATAGGTTCAGAAATAGGTTAACAC
>NW_010359246.1:258825-309618 GCF_000414095.1 Morus notabilis | reverse complement strand
GAGATTTTAAAAACTTTTTCTAAGCCAGAGAAGAGTGTGAATTTCAAAAGTAACGCGCCTAACTCTCAAGATTAAATGCAGTTGAGCGATTTCTGGTATATGGGCTGAAAACAAGCTTAAACTAGCTGGTATACTGATACCGCTTTAGATACTGCAACTGAAACTTTAAGTTCAAGTATTCTGTAGTCCAGACAAAGAAAATAGGAGAAATTAGAATTAAATTACTAACTTTCTGATTTAAAGCTTAAAAGATTAGATATTAGAAAGTTTAGTAGGTAGTTAATAATAAAAAGAGCAATACTCTTTCTATTTGTTATAACCCAACAGTGTTATACAACATTTTTTAATATGTAAATAATTGGAAAAACAGGGCTTCTTTTTCGCCTGAGCGGGTCATTCCCATGATCCACATGTCCTGATATTATATGCCAGGAGGTCTAAACGCATGCGTTGTATGTCACTGAAAAGTTTAAAATAAATTGTTTTGTAAATGTTTTTGTTTTCTTAAAGCATCGATTCGTTTCTTAGTTCTTAAAAACCCACATTCAACTTCCCATTTCTCTTCATTCAATCAATACTTCGATTTCCGAAGCTAATAAAATGTTTTCAAGTTTTTTTCTCTTCTGCGTCTATTGCTAAGAAAGATTTTGAAGAAAACCATCCTATTTAAATCGACCGTTCAACTACCCATCTTCTCCACAAACTTGGTCTTCATAGGAACCTGGGCTAGCTTTAGAACAACTTGAGATTAACCAGATCAATTCATTTGACCATAAACAAGAATAACTCTTTTGTTGTGAAAGTTTTAAAATAAGCTTTCAACACTTTATTTCTTGATATAAAGGAATTCATATATACTCATGATATCAATTCGTCTTGGTAGCCTCTTCGAAGGCAACATCTGAGAGATCCCAATCTACCACCGGAAGTGGGAAAGAAGAGATGAACTCTAGCCGGTAATTAATTACACGAGGCTTATTAATTAGGCCAGTGGCGGAGGGAGGTGAGGCCCGGGGCATATGCTTCAGATATTTGATTTTTCGTATATGTTTTCTCAAAAAGTTTTCATATATGCCTCCCTTATCAATAAAAATTTTAAATATATTCTCACAAAATCCAATCTCAAATTATTTTATTTCTTATTGTTCTTTTGATTTTTTCTTATTAAACCTTATATTTTAAATATACCTAACTGATTTTTTTCTCTAATTTAATTTTTCTTTTAAATAAGTCCCTTCTAAAATATTTTTTGGATATAATCTAAACTATATAAAAAATGATATATTAAAATATTTTTTTCTCAAAATGTGTCCCTAATTAAGATTTTTTTTCAAACAACTCTCTCAATTACGATTTTTTTACACTCACATTTTCTCTAATTTATCTTATTGAAATAATATGTATTCATTCAAATGTGCCCTACATATTTAAAAATTTTTACTACCATTTTTTTATAAGTATTATAAGTATTATGTACTTCTTAAATAATTTTTCTTATCTAATTTAAGTACTAAAATTTTTATTACTCAACTATGTGAAATAATCTATATATACTATTAATTTAAAAATATTAAGAGTTAATTTTATTAATATTTTTCACGTTTTTAGTTTAAGCGTATGAGAATGCTCCGACACTAAATTAGGCCACATATATCATTCTGCAGAAAGAAAAAGTCTTTTTTTTTTCTTTCTCAATATTTTCGAGAATATAATTTTTAATTTTGAAAGGGAAATAAATATTACTCGGCCCATTACACGTGGGGGGCACATGATCGTTAAATTCATGAGTCGGATATAAATGTTTGGTTTATTTTATCGATTTAAATTTTTAATTTTAAATTTATATAGTTAAAAATTCTCAAAAAATATCACATTTAATTTTTTTTATAGTTAAAATTTTTTTAAAAATATCACATCTCAATATAAATTAAAAACTCAAATTAAGTAAAAAATTCTCCAATATACGTGGCTTCCAGTGTCCAATCAAGTTGCAGCATTTCTGACTATGCAATATGTTGAATTCAACGACATTTTAATAGCTTTTGATGATAACAACACTTTAACATTTATAACTTATAATATTGGTACGCGTCTTCTATAAGAAGTATAAAAAATAAATAAAAATGAAAGAAGAATAAGAAGAAGAAAGAAAGAAAGAGTGTGGTACGTATTGTTAATAGAAAGAGCTTGAAACAGCTTATAATTAGCGTTAGAACTTTGGACCGGCAGGCCGGCCTGAGGCCTAAATTTTTTAGGTTGGGCGGGCATGTCTAAATGCCGGCCCGTCCAATTAAATTTTTTAGGCTCGAGCTCGGACATCTTGAAAATGGACACCTCGTCGGAGTCCGCCGCTGTGTTATTGTCGTCAATTGACGTCCGCCGGAATTTTTTTAAATTTTTTCGGTCAGGCTTGATTTGCCCGAAGCCCGAGCCTGACCAACATATAAATGTTTGATCGTTGGAGCCCGACCCAACCAAAAGCCCGAACTGCCCGACCCCAATGGCTATTTTTTTGACCATTGTCCGATTTTCTACTCGAGCCCACCCGAACCGGACCCGCCAGGAAAAATTAGCCGTTGGATCCGAATTTGGGAGGAAAAAAATAAATTTTTAACCCAAAAAATTCCCTATAAATACCCCCCATCTCCCACACATTTTCCCTACTCAAACTCTCTTAATCCCTCTCAATCTCTCTCAATCTCTCAAATCTCTCTCACAATTTTTCTAAAACTATCACAATATCCTAAAGCTCTTTCTCTCAAATCGCTCTTATTTTTTTTATAATGGATTCAATTAGTTATAGTGGTATTCCCGTTGATGCCCAACACAACGTGAAAGAAGAGTAATTTCCCACTAATGAATTTGTTACGCATGAATCTGCTAATCCGAGCCCTGGTGGACGTACTGGAGGTCGTGGTCGCAATGGTGGTGGGCGTGGAGAAGCGGTGAGTGCAAGTGCCACTGCGTCTGCAAGTGTTGCAACCTTCAGGAGGAAATGCAAGCACACCTCGACAGTTTGGGATCACTTCGACACAATTGAGGAGATCAACAATGAAAGTAATACTAAACATATAGCTTAGTGTAAATATTGTTTATCTAAATTATAAGGTGACACTATGCACGGTAACACTAAACGAGCTTATGGTGTACCTCAGTGAGAGCTTAGTAGTCGACGGTACTAGAGAATCATTTGACTTAGTTCAATAGTGGAGGGCACAAGCATTAACTTAGCCAATCCTAACTCGATTAGTAATGGATATATTTTCGATCTCAGTCTCCACTATTTCATCCGAACAAGCCTTCAGTATGACACGATGAATACTTGAGGAAATGCCGAAACGCATTGTAAAGGAACATTGTTGAAGCTTTGGTCTACATTAAGGATTGGGATCGTGCCGATCAACGTCTATAGGATACAATTTCGCCGGCAAGTCAAGAATGGATCGATGAATTTAATAGATTAACATTTAATTTTGAAGACGATCCTTCAGCTTCAAATTAAATTGTAAATTTGTAATTTATAAATATGTATTTGCTTTTGACATTGTAATTGTATATTTAGACTTGATATGTTTGTAAAATTTATAATTCGTCACAAAATGATTGCACTTTTTTTTTCTTACCAAGTTTTTATCCCAATTGAGTTTTTCTTAGAAAGGTTTTTAACAAGACAATTATGAATTACAAATTTAAAAATTAATATAGAAAATTAATTTATTAAATTGTGTTAATAATGTGTGTTGAATGTTGATTTTAATTTTTATATAATTTTAACACAAAATAACTTAATAATTATAAAAATTAAAAAATATAAAAAAAAATTTCGGGCATTATGGGCAGGCTCGGGCAGCCAAGGCCAAGGTCCGTCCACGGGCCTTCTCGGGCCCGGGCGGGCGGCCCAAAAATTTCAGGTGGGTCAGGTCGGGCATCGGGCAAAAAATTAATATTTTCAGATGGTCGCGGACGGTCCGTCTAAAGTTAAAGCACTAGTTATAACCTCTTCTCTAGAAAACTGAACTAGTGTGGTAAAATCGTTATATTTTAATCAATTATTTTAGAGAGCATAAATAAGATTTCAATCAATTATTTGGTTTAGAATCTAATAACTTAATACGATTTATGTATTCTTTTCTTCATAATATTCTTATGAAGAACATGTCCTGTTTGTTGTATCTGTACCTGTATAATATAGACATATACATATATACTATATATATATATATGGTTTTTTATACAATTTTATATAATTAATTAGAATCTCAAACTGGAATCTGCCTGAAATTCCTTCCTATCTACATCGGATCGACAAGTTGCCAAATTCACCTGGCAATGGAGTGACAACTACTGCCTTCGGGGTGTTTATTTATCCAATAAATAAAAAGGAATTCAATTGAAAAAAAAAGGACAGAAAAGTAGGTTTCGTCTTACCAAAGAATAAAGAGCCCGTTTGGTTGGAGGATTCGTTCTCTGATTCGAATCATGGTTCATGATTCGCTACAATATTTTCTCTCACAAAAAACACACGTAAATCAAAAATGATTTTAATCTCATAGTTCTAATTCATGAACCAAACGGGCTATAAGTGACTGATATATACAAGCGAAAAAAAGAGAGAGAATAGGTCTGATTCCTCTGTAAGCATTCATTATTTATCTAGTTGATTTGATAAGGCATATTTTTGTGTGTGTGCTTGTGATAAAAAATAAGAAAAAGAAAAACAATATAAGGATAATTAAAACAACCTTCGAACATTACCCTACGACTCATAGACTTGCAGTGTTAAATAACACGTACTTTGTGCGGGACTAAGCAATATTTATATGTGTTAAATAACACGTATTTTGTGTGGGACTAAGCAATATTTATATGATCATTTTATATACGTAAAGAAAAGGGTTTCTGTCTTTTTGAGGAGAAATATAAAATTATAATAATAATAATAATAAAGTTGCTTACAATGATTGTCATTTTGAGCTACTAATTATGATGCTAAAAAAACACTACGTGATATATACATCAATTCTATAGGGAAGATTCTTGAGCATATATTTACACTAGTACCTATAATTGAAACATCAAATTCAATACTTAAGGCGGCTGATATGCAGGGCAAGCTTAATTTATGCCCTTATAAGTACGTGTGCTAAAGAAAAAGTGGAATATTTTGCTTTTGTTATGGATTATTCTTCTTTATATTAAGAAATAATACGAGCTTCCAACTTATTATTTCTTTAATTATTAATTTTAAATGTGAAAGAGTTAACTAGTTCAAACATTTAGTAGCACAAAACAGAAATATTATCAAACAATTATTTTAGTTATTTTAATATTTTAATCAATTATTTTAAAATCGTTATATTTTAATCAATTATTTTAGTTAAAATTTATCAAACATTTAAATTTTTAGTTTTTAATATGATGAAGGGAGCATAAATAAGTTTTTTAATTCTATTGTGTCGCTATAAACCTGTATGATTAATTACTGATTAGTTTACAATCTTATCAAATTTATTTCACGTTTTAGTATTATGGTGAACTATGAACAGTGAAATGCATTTGCTGGATGGAGAATATTGTACAAATTCTGTAATGGTCACAAAGGTTTGTAGCGACACAATACTTTTATTGTGAATACATTTGCTGGGTAGAGAATATTATAAATGTATATCTGTCATGCATTTTTCTACCATTATTGTCAAAAACCTAGGTTTCACGTAGTACAATTGACGTAGAGAGTCTTGTAACTGAGATATATATAATCTCAGATCATGAAGGATGGAATCATGTTCCAAGCCTTCATATATCCATAAGCCTATGAACCCTCAGAGAAATTTTTTTACAACCCAAAATCAACCAAAACATATGTGCCCTCAACACTCAACAGAGGACTATCAAGTCCTATAACTAAGCTGCTAGCATTAGACGTATCACTTAAGGGAATATAAAGTAGAACTAAAACTAAAATGACCAATGAGAAGTTTCATAAACGACATGATCATGTAATCTAGAGGCTTTATTAACAAAGACAAAAATCTAAGCAGTAGGCAGAGACAATGCTGCTGCGCCATCAACAATATGCTTGAAACATGTTTTCCGTTAATAGTGACAGTGATGCAAGTGTCAAAAAGGAAACAACGTCATACTAGACTAAACTTTAATAGAATCTAACCCCCTGTTTGGTTCACTAATTCGGACTCGATTTTTCAGTCCAAGTGGTTAGCCAAGTTCAAATATGTGTTTAGAAAGCACCCAGTCTGGATTTTATTTTTCGTTCAGACTAAGTTGGAATTGTCCATCACAAAGTTTAGCCCCTCCCCCCTATCTACTTTTCAAATCATCAAGGTTTGAATAGTTAAGGCCCCGTTTGTTTTGCTGATTTGAGTTAAAAAGTGAATTTTTATAAGAGAAAACACCGTAGTACAAAAAGTTAAATTTGAATTTTTTGATAGAAACTTGAATTGTTATTCTAAGTAACAGAATGAAGAGGGCAAAGATATGCCCGTTCTCCTTGCCCTCCACACTGGATAAAACACAAATCCAGATTTTATTTGTTGTTCAAATTTACACTTTAACTGCACACATCTAAACGCCAGATCAGATTGCAATTCAAACCACACAGTTCAATTTATTAGTTCAAATCAATACAATTCGTATCAACAAATCAAACGGGGAGCTAGAAATAAAACCAATGTAGGTCAAAGATTGGTTGAAATGTAAAAGGAGCATTAATGTTACACCTAATGCATGCATCTTGAACCCTACCCCAGATAATGCAAAAGTATTCGAGTTATAATTTGCCAAAATGAAGACCAACAAGATATATATATATATAGAGATATATAGTCAGAGATTGTCAGCGTGTGCAAACACATAGTATCAGTTACATGGTCACTCAAGATTTGGAGTGTTTACTAACTGACTAAGTCTACTGTCTTATAATGTGCATGTGCTCAATAATTATATATATATATATAGAGATATATAGTCAGAGATTGTCAGCGTGTGCAAACACATAGTATCAGTTACATGGTCACTCAAGATTTGGAGTGTTTACTAACTGACTAAGTCTACTGTCTTATAATGTGCATGTGCTCAATAATTAATGCTGGCTAGCTACTCTTTTGGGCGTCTATATGATATATTTATTTGGGGGCTTCCTATGACTGCTCACAGACAAATTATCAATTATTGTGGCTGACATATTATAAACATGATGAGACTGGTAAGCTACCTTGGAAGAATCACCATTCAATTTAAGCACATTTTATTTTCCTGTTACCACTCTCCCTTATCCCCTGTATAGAAACTAGAATGGGATCGTGCCTACGGCACTTTCATGCTTTAGGTTTTGAACTTTTTTGTTGAATACAAAAAAAAAAAAAAAAGGATTTGCAATTTAAAGTGACATCATAGAGATATGAGGTGTGAAAAAAAATAAGGTGTGAGGTGTGAATAAAAGGCATAAATTATGTAGATTAATCTAAATAAGTGCATCTAAAATGAAGAAACAATTGATAAATTTCAACCATTGGATTACTTCAATAACCAAAAGGTTGAAGTACAAAACTCATTATCACTTCTATATTGTTAGTGCCTAAATTAATGAGAAATATTGGTCATGTTAAAAAGATCTTAAAACAGATCAAAGAATTACATTTTGAACTGCGTGGGAAAGAAAGAATTAATATAAGTCAATATTTTAGTACTACGTTCATCAATTAATAATTTAAGAACGTACTCTACATTGTACCCTGTTTATATATTACAAAAATACTAATAGCACATGATTAATAATGGAAATTATATTACATGTGGAGATACCAATAACTATACATATCTAATATCAGCTAAAATACAAATTAATATGTTTTCTCTCCCCCAAATATGTAAATGAATATCTCATGTTTTCTTTCCTTGTTCATTTTCTCAACAAAAACAATCTGATCACTTTCAACACCTTTGTTTTTGTTCACGGGAAACCCTGGCAAAATTAAACCATATATAATCCACTCCTTTATTCATGGGCCGACTAAAACCCTGGGTTTTTGTGGCATGGCTCTGGATCTTCATTTTCTGTACCCCTTGATTAAATAGGCAGCTCAAAAACCATAAACAATATAATCAATATTTATCATTACTAAACTCTCTCAATAGCAATGTATCATCTTCGTCTAATATGCTTAATATTGCGAGCCTTGCCACATATATGTCTTTTACATATTATCAAACGCAAACCTAGACAAAAGATAATATTAGATTTAATCAATATATATATATATATATATAATTAATTGATTAGTGGTTCTCGTACTTGTGCCAACATAGTAACATAATAATGCACCTCCTTAGAATGTAGAACCTGGAACGTTGTTCCTTAGCCACCTCCATACATCTTTTCTTCAAGCTCGAACCCTCCTTAGTACAATGCCCTCCTGATCCTTGTCTCGTTGATTTTTGCTCGAAACGACACCGTACTCGATCCATCTTCTGGGTCTGTGTTTCTTGGTGCTTATAAACACAGGCCATCATTAAGAGGCTGTAGAGACCTCGTCTGCCTAATTATAAGCCAATAAACGAGGAGTGATAGAGGGAGAGAGATCCAGATTCCAGAGAGAGAAAAGGTAATGTTGAATTGCCAAATTCAAGGGGATTGATGAAGAAATGGTCTTTTGTTGTGGTATATATTTAACTATTTAAGTAAGATTTTATAACTTATCCTAGGATATCCACGGTCCACAATGTTATACATTTTATATATTTTTTTATTATAATTATTGGCTTATTATTGCCAGGCAAAGTGATAAATCACGCTAGAGGTATTTGGCTGTGCGCAAAGCCTTTTTTCACATATATATATATATATATATATATATGTTTTATTTTTCAAAAAGGTATTGATAATTTGTTGCCATGATTATATAGGATATTTAGTTATCTAAAAAATATTGATCATATATTATCGTGGGCTTCAGAAAAGTGTGGCTTTCAGCGTCGATTTTGATTTCTGAGAGTCTGTGACTTGTGTAAGCCCACGTTGCATGTTGGCAAGAACGTACATGTATGTCACATAGGTGGTATCAAATCTAACTTTATAACTTTCGAATGATGTTTATTATTGAAATGAAATATTATGCGATGAGGCCGGTGACCATTTCTCTTTCTCCTTTTTCTTATCATCTTTTTTTTTTTTTTTCTCTCTCTCTCCAATGCCCCTATGGGTGTTGAAAATATAACTAGGTCCAAAGTTAGAGCATCTGCATGAATGTCGCAAAAAGATCTAACTTTCAGATTTTGAAACTTACGATTGGTGCCACAAAAATATTCTACTAGATTACTTTTTCATTCTCAACAAAGGTGGCCGAACGAACATTATCATAAAGTTGTAATTTTTATTAGAGAGAGAACCAAAAATGCCATCATTAAAGTAATACTATTTTATTTTTGTCACTATAATAAATTTATCTCATGGCGCTAATAACTTGTAAGTTATTTTTTCATAACCTGCAGGTTATTTTTCGTAATTTGTAAGTTATTTTTTGTAACCTGCAGGTTATCTTTCGCAACCTACAAGTTATTTTCGTAATCTATAGATTATCTTTTTATAACCTGCAGGTTATTTTCTATAGTAACATCAAAATTTTGTATAGTAGCATAAAATATAAGAGTTGAAAAAAATAATGGTTAAACTTAAAATTTTCTCTTTTTATTACTATATTTACATGCATAGTGTCCATCTCACTAGAGTTCTAGTATAACCCTTTTGATACTCTACGAGAATATTTTTTGAAATCAACAAAGATGATATAAATGTAAGGCTATTGAATTACGAGGCATAATATACATAATTTTCTCAAAATAATATCTCACAAGAAAAATTACATGGTTTGCCATGATTTTACACAGATCTATTATTTATGTCATTTTAAATAATTGGGTGTCATTATATTTTTTTTTGTTTTCTCTTTATTAATTGGATGATAATTTTTTTTATTTTTAAGTGGATCTTAAATGGAATAGTATAAATATTTTTTTTTCTTTTTTTTTTTTTTTACCATTTTGAGTGGTGTTTCTAATTGTCTCTAATTTAAAAACTACAAGGAAAAAAATAAAAAGCTTTAACATGTATGTATGTATACATAAATATATACATGGAGGAGTTTTTAATGGTTGCATTTTCATTGGTCGTTATCTATGAAATACATAAATTTAATGACGTAACGTGATAAAAATCTAATCTCATTAATTGTGATACATTTTTTGTCAACTAACTAATTTATTATAAATGTCTGATCAACATTAAACGATTAAAATAATAAATACCCGCCGATAAATTAATATTAGAATAACCATTCCAGTCACATATATACTGGCAATTCTTTGGTGGGGCACATCATCTTAGAGTTATTAACCATGATTATATGACCCAAGTTTCACAACAGTATTCCGCAATTCTTTAGTGAGTAGTATTTTTGGGTTTTTCCTAAAAATTTTCTCCGAATATCCCATCTCATATTATATGTGTCGTTTAGTTTGAATCGTATTTTTTTTTTTTTTTTTTTTTCAAAATAAAAAGATTAAAAGTGGAGGATTTGAACTTTAAATCTTATAATGCAGTTAGATGTGTAATTATTTACATTATACATGTAACCACGTGTATTATTTCAATAACCTTTATAAGATTCGTAGGGGTCAACTTCCATAATGAACCGATTGTCAGTACTCAGTTGGTCTTATAATTTAACTTTTCAGCCCTCATTCGACCGCCAGCAATTCTGCATAAAAAATAAAAAAAAGAATTTAAGATTTAAGCCCTCATTTCAGGCACCATC
The DNA here is from genome assembly GCF_000414095.1 of Morus notabilis. Lineage (NCBI taxonomy): Eukaryota > Viridiplantae > Streptophyta > Magnoliopsida > Rosales > Moraceae > Morus > Morus notabilis. Next base: position 298,789 of record NW_010359246.1, on the reverse strand, counting down.
TAAATTCACTATATCTTAAAATTACTAAATAATTCTGTATTGATCATTGACATTAATCTACATAAATAAACATGACTTGCAGGCTGGTAGTAGCATGTAATACACTCTTAAAAAGTCTGCCATATTATTTGATACCTCATACACACGAATAAAAATCCTTTTTCTTCTCAACAACACCAGAACACAATCGAAAAACTCGTATCTGAGATGAGGATTATAATGTCGTTTATGGTAGTCATTATTGTGTCAATTGTCGTACAAGCCTGCAGTACTTACATCATGACTAGCCAAACTCCATCTCCTTCTCCCTCTCTCTCTCTCTCTCCTCGTACTTCTCGTACTTCACCAATAGTACTACTAGATGGAGCGGCAAATTCACGTTGGGAAAACTTCATTAAAAGCATCAAAGAAGTATGTATACCATCAGCCATCCAACAAAAGGAGTCCCCAAGTTTTATTATTATGCATCAATCTCAACATGAGAACCTTTTGGTTTCACAAGAAGCCATCCAATTAGAATTAGGAGACTCACCCATTGTCTCATCTAAGTTTCTTACAATAGTCTCTCTCTCTCTCTATCTCTCTATTTATTTTTTATTTTTTATTTTTGCTGCTTTTAATGAAATCTTCTATCAGCAATTTTTGCAGCTAATGTAGTGGTGGTAATCTTACACCTACACCTCTAATTTTGAGTTTGAATCGTAAAGAAAAATCGCCTTTTGGCAAATAAATGAAAGATTAGACTGTCTTTTATGTTATGTTTTGAGAAAACAGAGTCATAAACTAAATAGTAAAGATCAAACCACGTTTTCCTTCATAAGATTTCTCTACACGAGGTTGCTAATTCATACTGCCAAACGTACATTTTTTTTAAGAGTAAATTGTATTGTTGTACTCTAAACTATTCAGTTTTTAGATAATAGATCCTTAACTTTCAATTTTGATAAATTACACTCCGAATTTTAAAATTAATTACAATTGAAGTCTAAAAGCTAATGATGTTATCAAATGAATACTTCGAGACACGATATATACATGTAACATAGTTTGAAAAATAATGATCTTTATTTTCATATGCAAATCACGTATTTTAAATCGTCAATTTGTCCTTAACTTTCAATTTTGATAAATTACACTCCGAATTTTAAAATTAATTGTAATTGAAGTCTAAAAGTTAATGATGTTATCAAATGAATACTTCGAGACACGAGATATACATGTAACATAATTTGAAAAGTAATGATCTTTATTTTCATATGCAAATCACGTATTTTAAATCGTCAATTTAATAACGTTCTTTATCTATTAGACTTTAATTGCAATCAATTTTAAAGTTCAGGGTGCCGTTTGTTAAAATTTAAAGTTTAGGTTGCACATGCAAAAAATGAATAATTTAAGGTGCAACGTGCAATTTACTATTTTTTTAAGTTTAGTTCCCGAATGATTAATATGTTTTTTAGTATAATGATGAGGTGATGAACTATGCAATGCTTGACGAGGAAATATTCTATTTTAGATGTAAATATGGATCCAAGTTGATTAATTAAGTAGAGAAACTATTACAACTATCACTTTACGCTTTCTAATTGATTGTTAAATCAGTATTAAAGCTTTTTATTCTTGTATACAAAACCAATTAAGATGGCCAAACATGACAAGCAAAAAGAATAACCAAAAAAAAAAAAGAAAAGAAAAAACAAAACAGAGAGAAAGAGAGAGATTCTTGTTCTCTCTTACACTAGAGCTAAGGACAGATCAAAAACTGGGAGTGCTTTTTTTACAGCTTCAACATCGATATCGATCAACTTTCCCGTCTTAGACGAAATAAGAACACAATTCTTGTCTTCTGCATTGGGAACAAACAAATTTGCCTTCTCTTCCGAACAAAACAATGCAATGCTGCCAAAAAAAAAAAGGTCGAATTGCTTGTAGTTATCACCAAATGCATCCGTGCCTCTATATATATGCGAAATTGCAGATACAAGGTTTACAAACTAGTGAACTCAACAGTTTGATAGATTTTTGTTAGTTCTTACTAGAAAAAATTAAGTAGCTAGAAAAGTTGTTAATGAGAAGCATCACATCTTTTCACTTTGAGAAAGTAAAATGGAAATGAAAATTATGTGACAGGATAAAGAAAAATACCCTCCTGATACTGAACAATTGGAGATCTAGATCATATCATAATTATATTAGAATAATAAAAAAAAGAATCTTTACGGCTTGTTCTACCGGTGGAGCAAGTATTTTCAACCATTAGATTAGTTTTTAATGGTCAGATCTGTGCAGGTCCATATTAAAAATTTACAAAACGCTGTAAAAAACTATTCCTGTTGTAAATCTGACTGTTAAAAAATTAATCTAATAGTAAAAACCCCATCGGTGGAGCAAAATAAATTGCTATACCATGAAGACCACCTAAAAAAATGTGCAAATTTAATAAGATTCGATAAAAATCTGATTGTCTAAAACTTAGATTATTGATGCCAAAGAACTAGGGCCCTACTTTACCTTGGTTTTTCTCGTGCATTTGCTAGTTGAACAGCAGCGGTGTTTGTGGATATTACCCCAGCCGAGTCATTGATAAGAGCAGCCAGCTAAACAGACAAGTTTACAAGAATATTGTGAAGATGAAGTGTCTTGTCAATTGTCAACATGGGATGTAAATGTAATACTTCTACTATATTAGGGATCAAGAAACAATTATTTTCTTCTTTCTTTTCTCATTTTCTTATTGGCGTGATAATTATGTTTCTTTAGAAAAGCAAAAAGTAAAGACGGAAATTCACATAAACCTGTCCAGGGGTTGTGATGAACACAATGCTGGCATCATCTCCAGCAACCTCCTCCACATCTTCTCTTTCTCTCTCATGTGGAATCACAAAAACTGGCCAAATTTCCCTGTTTGAATGACAAATTAACAAACACTAGTTCATGTGATTTTATGGCTTAGAAGTCCAGAGATTCAATAAAATTCTGGAAGATTGATTAGGTACCTTAAACCACTGGTTATTTCATCCCATACTTGGATGGGTAGTAAGCTATCTGTGTCACCCTTAGACTGCATTGTGGCCTTGGAATCTGACTTTATCCCATGTATCACGACATATTTTCCTTTCTCTGCTCCAGCTTTCTTGTACTTCTCTTCCACAACCTCCTTCAATTTGCGTGAAATCGAGACTTTGAGCGGGGGCACGGGATGCCGCGGCACACTCCGAAATGGTCTCCCCAACCAATCAGCCATCTGATGATACCTAAGAAATCAAACAAACATCTTTGATATAGGCATATATAGCATAACATTTTTTTTTTTAAAGAATACCAAGAGGGTATGTTCAATCCAATGCATTTCAGAAACAAATTCATATGGAAACATCATATATGATTCAAGGAAACTCACATGCTGTACCCTCCATCGGAGAGATTCGAGCTTTCCGGTGTGAATGTTTCGGACAGCAACAGTCCAGCTCCAGCAGCGTTTGCGTTCGGGTAGATGTAGCTAACTCTGTCTCGAGCGCTTGTCATAAATATGAAAGCTGCATGCCCAAGGCCCGCTAGCTTAGTTGACAAGACCATGTCATAGTACCTATTCTGCAAGCGCAAGGCAACATAAGCTTATAATTGACTCTTACATAATGTACCAATTATGCCAAAATTAAGTTATTAAGACCATGTCCCGTGCAAATGTAAATGTCAATACTACATTTGGAGTCATGAATGTTGAGAAAAGTGCATTTGTGTGTGTTATTTCACATGGAAAGTGAATGAAAATGTGAAATAGTTTATATACATGGAAGACCCAAGACTTAATAGATTAATCTTTTTGGTCAAGTTGGGCTCATGAAGTATGTTGGATCAGTTACGCATGTGGTGTCTCCCCAACAAGTGGTATCAGAGCTGATAGTTCGTATAGACTAAGCGATCACACTCAGTTGCAGTTGGTGTTCCCGCAGTTTGGTGGAGCATTGGTAGATTCGCATGGTTTCGGCTCTCTTTCCCATGCTCGAGTTGGCTTCCGTTTGGAGTGTGATGCTTAGATGCGTAGGCTACTTGAAACTCTGGTTCGAGGGGGAACTTGGTGAACACACACATGAAGTGGAGATTGTTGAGAAAATTGCATGTGTGTGTTGTTTCACATGAAAAGTGAATGAAGATGTGAAATGATTTGTATACATGAAAGGACCCAAGACCTAATAGGTTAGCCTTTTGGGTTAAATTAGACTCTTGAAATGTATTAGACCGATTATGCATGTGGTGTCTCTCCAATAAGAAAGTATGAAAATGACATTTTGTGTTTCAATGTATTATGTTATTTGAATCGGTAAATATACTTTTTGTTATGTTTATTAAGTATCAAACTCTTTGAATTTTAATATAATTTGAATCAAATGCCAAAATTTGGCATATCCTATCCTATCTTTGGTGCCAAATTGGCATCGAATACAATAAATATCAATTTATCAAATTTAACATAAAAGATAGCATTGTATGGAAAAGCGATTTTCCTACTTAAATGATAAAATTTGGAATAGCATACTAATTTGGCACGGACATGCCCTAAGAGGTGAGAAAAGATAAAACTTGCCTACTTTAGCAATAACAGGATCTATTAAACAACAATCCATCATTCTTTGAAGGCGTATTATTAGTCAAAAAAATTATATATATATCACTGACCTTGAGAACTCCAAGCATATCAGTATATTCAGCAGGCTCAGGAAAATAATCATCAGGATCATAGACATTAGCCCACCTCACATTCTTGTTCAGCTCATAAGTCTGCTTCCCTCTGTCCGCGGCGATTACATCGATCTGAACACCGGGGTACCGATCCTTAATCAACTGAATTACCGGAAAAAACAGCAGATTCTCGTAAACACCGCCGGAGATAATGCAGCAGCACCTCCTAACATCTCCCCTCACTTTTAGCGCCAAAGGAACAATCTCCACGTTGAACCCCTTCGGGAACTTGAGGAACCCGTAGGGGTTGTCCGGGTTATCGGCCGGCCTCGGGTCCTCTTCTTGCTTTCCGTCGGCGAAGAGCGAGCCATATTCCATGTCGGGGTCTTCGCCGTCGTCGAAAGGGTCGAGCCAGGGGTTCTTCTTCTTGGCGTTGGCGGTGTGGAGGTTGTTTGGTCTGGTCTTGGAATTATGAGGATGGTCTTGTGAGTTAAGGAATGCTAGTTTGGTCAAGTGGGTTGGAGGGAATGGAGAATGTGGGTTCTTGAGAAAGGGTGAGAGGGATTTGGGAAGCAGAGAAGTTGTAGCCATGGATGGGTTCAGTTTTTGTGTTTTTTCTGCGAGTTTTGTTGGACCTGAGAAGTTAGTTCGTTAAGGCAAACTAGTAGACGTTGGGATTTTGAGTGTGTGGAGTTGGAGGCTGGTTGGATAAGTGGGGTCATGTTCTCCTTGCTTTTTTTGCTCTTTTTGTTTTTGTCTAAAAGGAGCATAACAAGGCTTATTTCCAAGCATTTAGGATAAAAAAATAAAAAATAAAAAACCTTACTTCCAAGCATGAAAGGGCTATTTTGTTTAATTAACTAGAAGCCTCATAAAACTTTTGGACAAGGAGAGACATGTAATTTAACTTGAAGTATCAAAATTTATGTTATATCTTCGAAAAATGACACATAATCTAACTTTGAACTTTGAAGCATGACATAGAGCATGTGGTCGTAATTTTAGTCTAGTAATAATTGAATTAGTGTTGTTTTTGGATTAGCATGTAATAGGTAAAATGGCATCATTTTATTAATGCTTTCCCCTAGTTTAGAACTGCGCCTGAGAACGTAAAATCGAAACTCTTGTCACATTGAAAGTTTGATATCGATTTGGAGTGACTGCTAATTCACATATGGCATAGATTCGGTTGTGGGTTCAATTGGCCTAACGACTTTATCAGTTCTTATGGTCACCCATATTGTGGGAAGTGTCGGCTCAATCCTTTACCAATTTAGTCCCACTTATAATTATTGGCCCAGTTCTAATTAAGAGACGAGTAGTTATATTTACACTCTAAAAATTTATAAATGTTCCCACTAGTTAATATTTCTCTAATAAAAGTTTAAAAACTCTATCTTTTTATAGATTAATTTTTATAATACCCCTCTCATATTCCACTTAATTTTAGTCTTGATTTGATTTACAATCTCTTTGAACTATTAAGTCATATTTCCTTTTTAAAAACATTGCAAGTACATATACCTTTATTTATTAATTGTCTTCTTCTTCTTTTTTGTTTTTGAACAAAGTCTCCATAATACAAAATCAACTAGATGCGATTAAAAAAAAAAAAACCATACGCACAATGATATTGATGCATATAAAAGCTCAAAGACTGTCACACATTCACACACACACATATATATATTTACATATTTTAGCATTTGTTGGCTTTTCAAGAAACATGTTTTTTTTGTGGCGGTAATTTTTTTTAAAGAAAATTACAGAATTTATCCTTAAAAATGTAAATTACTTTCTAATTATAGTTAATGTGGGTGTATACTATTTTATTTCATTGAAAAAAATGTTAGCACCATTTATTTTGTTTGTGAAAGAAAAGTGAAAAGAAAATGTCAAATTTAAAACATTTTACAATAATACCTAAATATAAATAAAGATACGATGAATGGTAAATATTAAAATTATTATTTTACACTTTATTTATTTGTCAAATTTTATCCCTCCTTTTTTCTTCTTAAAGTTGAGAGGATTAAAAATTAATAGGTCTTGTAAATTTTCATTTTCCTTTCTTTCTCATTTTCTCCCTACTAAACAACTTAAAATTTTATTTTTCTCTTTAAAATCCTTACTCTATTTTTTTTCTCTCTCTTTTCCACCGTACTAAACACACCGTTACTTTCAGCTAGACAGAAAAATTTATAGGGAAAACTTTACAGTTTACACACTACACTTTGACCGGAAAAATGGAGAGTCATGCTTATGTTAAACGGGAGCAAGCTTTCAAACATAGAAAACGATATGTCGTTTCATTAATATTTTTCTGTCTTCATAAAATCGAAAGTTTATCCACGTGGAAGGTTCTCAGTGGTGGACACGACCTTACGACCTTTCCTTTCTTCTCTCTCTACCTTCCGATTCTTCGCTTTCTCGATCAAAAACTTCCGTCAATTTTCCTCCACCATCAGAGAATTTTCCCACACTTTCCCACGCAACTTTCTCACCCTCCAGACGCTCACTCTCACCTCACTCCAGTAAGTCTCATCTCGACTAATGCAGCTCAAAGCGTCCATAGCTCCATAAGGTTTTCCCTAACGCCTCTACTTGTTTCTCACTCCAAAACCTCACCAGTGATTCCACCAAATCGGAGACTTTCTGTTGCCGGAACATTCAAATTCGGTGGTCTGATCGGTAATCGAGCTTCTTAACCGGCGAAAATTCCGGCGCATTTTGCGAAAAGACGACTTTTCGCAATGTCGGGCCCGCCGAGACTCCGATCGATGAACATCGCCGATACGGAGCCAAGACCAGTCCTTGGACCCGCCGGAAACAAGGCGAGACCGGCGGATACCAGAAAATCGGCATCAAAGTCTCTCAAGAAATCCGAGAAGCCGTCCCAAGAAACGGAGAAGAAAGCGGTGGCTCATTCGCCGTCTCTGTCGCCATCGCCGCGGCAACGCGTAAAGGTGCCGGCGGTTCTGAGGCAGCCGCAGCAGCACCACCACCACGCGCTGCTCGGTTCCTCTATGAGCGCTTCGTGTTCGTCTGACGCGTCGTCGTCGGACTCGTCGCACAGCGGGAGGGCCGTGAGGCGGAGCGTCGTTGCGCCGATGAGGAGGAGGCAATGCGGTCTGAAGGCGGAGAAGAAGGTTGAGAAAATTGAGACCGAGAGCATATCGATGAATAAGGTCGGCGGTGGTGGTAATGTGGTAACGGCGGATTCTGACGATTGCTTGGATAGCAAGAAACGATGCTCTTGGATTACGCCCAACGCCTGTAAGTCCGTGCTTTTATTGCTTCTATCTTAGATTGTTTGTTTTTTCATGCCTTTAGAAGTGTTTGGCTGGTGGGAAAGTGAGGGAATGCAATGGAAAACATCGCTTAAAACCTTATATATTTAGATTTTTCATTCCGCTGCTTTTTCCTGCAATGGATTATGGTCAACAAATTCCCACCGAGTATTGTCCGTGCATTGTATCTCTGCCTTTTCCACATAGAAAACGGGGAGTGTTAGGTTATTGAATTTCATGCTTGTTCACAACAAATGCAGGAAAAGGGTTGGATTAATATTTTTATGTTTACAAATTCAAAAATGATTTTCAAAGGGGCACAGCCTCTATGGATTTTAGAACTTACTTTTGGTGAAGATAATAACTTCTGGTTTATCTGAGCCAAAAGCATTTTGACAAATCCATATTCACAATGCATAAGAGCATAATTTCGTTGACTATTTGTGATGACAAACCCATAGTACGAGTAAACAGATCATGCCGTATTGATGCAATTGCTAGCATTGCTCGTAACCAAAATATTCTTTGCAATTTTTGTGGTACTGATGGTCTTCTCAAGTTTGAATTAAGGTGTTCTTGAGGATCTTACACGATGTTACTAGTTACTACCTTCCTTAATTGCAAGATCATTTATGTTTTAATCATTGATTATTTGTTTCGATCAGAAGGGGACCATGTACTCCAGTGGCTGTTTTCCGTGACCAATAAGTGTACTTTTATAAGGAGTGAATAGGGCTTACTGGACAATGGCCTTCCGCTAGATTAATGACATACAATTTATCCCGTTTGTTATCCATTATCCTTCCTGTTTAGTTCACACAAGTAGTCCAAATTTTCACTTAACAATATGGGGGAAAAGAGAAGGAATCCAAGTACATATGCGAAATAGATGTGAAGCTCTAGTTCGATGTTCCTGGATTTTTGAATTATGGTGGTCTGCAGGGACAGAAGCTCTGTTCTTCTTTTTCTTTTTTTTCTTTTTTTTAATAAATGAAACCTCAGGTCCTTTTATGGTACCGTTCAATGTTTTGTTGATGTAGACCTTAAAGACTTCATTTCCACCCAAAAATCCTTGATCAGGGTATTTTGAAACGTTAATGTTGTATGAAATTAAAGCTGGGATAAAAGGTTGTTTGAAACTAGAAACTTCCAAATTATAGTTGAGAGTTTGAAGCTTTCAGTTTTGCCATCCCTAATTCTCTGTGAATTTGTTAGCTTCTACTAATATGTTATTTTCTTAATTAATTTTCAAATCTCATTAATATCTTTCCTTTTAAAATGTTCAGTTTCTGACTGCTTCTCATTTTGTTCAAAAAGATCAATGTTACATCACTTTTCACGACGAGGTATGGGGACTCCCGGTCCACGATGACAAGTACGTCTTTTGCGACCCAAAAGATTTGGTTGTGGATTCTAGAGTTTGAATATTTTGGTGACTAATTCATCTTCTGGGTATTTTTGACAAATCCAGGAAACTTTTTGAATTGCTTAGCCTGTCAGGTGCTTTGGCTGAACTCTCATGGCCTGCGATTCTTAACAAAAGGGATATCTTTAGGTAAGGTTGTGCAACGGATTAAATTCATCTTCAATGTGCTGCAGTTGGTAGCCAATATTTTTCTATGGCTTGCTATCTCATTCTTGCAATTCTGCATTGGTGTTTATAAGATCTCGAGAAATCTTGGATTAATAACGTTATTCTCATTTTCACACAGGGAAGTCTTTTTGGACTTTGACCCAGTTGCCATTTCAAAGTTGAATGAGAAAAAGGTTACCGCTCCGGGGAGCCCTGCCACTTCTTTACTGTCAGAACTAAAACTGCGAGCAATGATTGAGAATGCACGTCAAATGTGCAAGGTAGGGACCGATTTCTTGTTCTCTTTAGAATTATTTGTCCTATAACTTCTATTATTGATGAAAACGCGTTGCATTGTGTTGAATAAGGAGTGAATTATCGTTTCTTTAGCAAACAAAGCTTTGGGTTACCAATTTAGTGGTATCAAAAAGCTGTCTCCTACCCATCCGTAAATCTGAAAACCCGTATAACTCCAAAAGTAATTGATAAAATAAAAAAGAGAGAACCAAATTTGCCATTTCCATTTTGAATCTTCTACATTTTCCTTTTTCTGCTTCTGTCCCTATGCAGGTGATTGAAGAGTTTGGATCCTTTGACGAGTACATATGGAGCTTTGTAAATCATAAGCCGATAGTCAGCCAATTCAGGTATCCTCGCCAGGTTCCGGTCAAGACACCCAAAGCAGAGGTCATTAGCAAGGACCTGGTCAGAAGGGGATTCCGCAGCGTGGGGCCCACTGTCATCTACTCATTCATGCAAGTGGCTGGGCTCACAAATGATCATCTTATCAGTTGCTTCCGCTTCCAAGAATGTTTAGCCACAGCAGAAGCAAGCGAAAGAGATGGCGGCCACAACACAGAAACACCCAGAGAACCGACTGATCGAGTACTGGCAAGAGCTATGGATGAACTGGTGTTCATCTCGAAGTAGTTGTCTAGTGTTTTTGCGTGGTGAACTGCAAATTGTTTCACTTGGCTTGTGAGGGCTTGCGCCGGTGAGATGTTGTGGATGTGGGGAAAAATGTTGTGTGTATAAATAGTTACGTACGTAGGAAATAGTTAAAATCAGGCTATCGTGTTTGAATACAGTGACGTGGTGGTTATTATTTTGGTCAGGGTTACATCATTCTCAACTACGATGTTTGTTCTTTTCTTTATCGTCCGAGTTGAATGGCAATTTGTATTTTTCTTTTCCTTCTTTGCTCAGGACAAATGACTCGTTGTAGATAATATAACAAGTTGGTTCTTCCCAAACCGTACGTTACCCATTATTGACTAGACGATCAAATGTTCAACCATTTGGTCGCCTACCTCACTTCATTAATTCAAAGTATCCAATTATCATTCTTTGTTCTTTTCTTTCTATACTTTTGTGGTGGGGGAGGATTTAAACTTAATTGTTTATGCCCAATTCGGCACAGAATGTCAAGACCACCGGCACCGACGCCCCTAGAGTTGTGGCAGTGGTAAATTATTTAAAATAATAATAATAAAAATTGTGATAAGGTATGAAAAGAAATACCTTGTTAATATTGAATCATCAGATCTTCATTAGGCTTTGTTATACTATCCTACTTATCTTATTAGTTCAATATGATACTGATATGATTTGAGAGTTCGAAATAGTAATCATATGAATAAGAAATACACTACCATATTCTTCTGAACAAATCAACTTATCAATAGTGTGCATTTCTAAACTATCAACTTTCATATATTTTTATAACATTTGCATATTGTTGTTTCATTTTTTTTAGCTAATATATTCTTTACACACAAAATTAATGACTGATGTGATTTGTTTCAGAAATGTGCACTATCTCGCGTCGCACAAAATCCCCTCGAATCAATTATATATTGCCATGTTATTCAAAGAGAAGACGTAATTTGACTAAAAACCACTCAAGCTAATTTCAAGATTGATATAATTTGGCTTCTTGACCATATAAGACAATGACTGTCACGCTGCTCTGCATTGTAACCATGCATAACCGATGACTATGGGTAAACTTTTACCTTTTGAACTGGCTGAAAATACAAGTCGCCCAAATTACACTTCCAATTTGGAAAACAATCTTAGCCCCACTCAATTAGTTGAGCAGTATTCAAAAGTATACATCAAAATCTTTGCCTATTTTCCGGTGCGGTATTTACAGAAAAACATCCTGAACTTCGAAACTTATCAAATGTTTGAAAAGTGGGAATCGTCTAATTGTTGGCCGTCCTTTCACCATTTTTCAGTTGGATTGCTCTATTGGTAAATTCTTCCTGAAATGGCCGCTGCCAAAGCTGCAGTGAAGTTGGGATCTTTTGTCAAGGAAGACGCCATCTGCTCCACCAATATCTGTCGCACTTCCTGCGAATCAACCCTAGCTGGTTTTGCGCTTTTGGTGGTGTCACTAGTACTGCTAGCCTTTGGTTTTGTGAAGTCGAGAGTGATATTAGGCGCAGACGACACAATGGAGGTCGAAAATGGGACCGTGTTTATGGTCATGCAACGGTTTGAACCCGATGTCGCCTCGAGCTGAGAAGGTTGGGGATGGTTGTGTTCGCCTTCATAAGTTGCCACTAGAATTGATTGATCTTCAACACTTCTCTGGACCTGATGAACAAAGAAATTGTGTGCAAAAGTACATTAGTACAAATCCCACTTTTGAAAATGAACAAAGAAATCTGTGCAAAAGTACTTTAGTACATATAACACTTGAAAATGAAACAAAAAATTCTCCGATGGGAAATAAGAAAATTACCTTCTTTTTCACAGGGCAGCTTGGGGCAAACGAGCATTTGAAGTAAGCTCTAGGAGAAGGATTGTCCCTTGTGACCTTTTGGCCATATTTCCTCCACTGATATCCATCCTTAACAATCTGCCATACAAATAAGATTCGTAAGTACAAATGATCTGAATTAATTAATGAAAATTGAACCAAAAGTATTATTCATTGTATTTTTGTATCTACTTACCAGGCTTGTATCTGATGCTTCTGTTTTGTAATAAGTTTTCCAAATTTTGGTCTTGATGGGCTCTTCCCTTGGTTTCTTAAAGGACTCATCATCCGTCGAGCTGCTCTCGGAGTTTCCGTTGTTGACTCCGACGACGTTAGTACTGGTGTTGTTGCTGCTCTCGGACTTTCTCTTCTTTGTGGGGCTAAGCTCCTTCTCAGCCTGGCTCTTGTTCATGTACTCCATTAGCTGGCTTCTCAAAGTGTTGTAATTCTCACACATCACCGTCAACATCTCCGTTAGCTTCTTGTTTTCGGCACTAACCCGCTTCAATTCTTCTACCAGAGCACCATTCTGAAGATGCCAAAAACAAATGAAGCACTTCAGAAGACGATACAATTAAGCAAGCCTATGATATGTTCGTGGATAGTTGAAATTATGATTGAGAACTACATATTAATCCAAACCCAGATATATCTCATCGTGATCTTGACATAGAAAACATGAAAGAAACATTTTAATGACAAAAATCCATATAGGTGTTGGCTCAAAACAGAGAAGGACTAACCTCTTCTTTAGCTGAAAGCTTCATTTGGAAGTCTATAAGTTTGCTTTCCACCTCTTTGTTCTGAAAGAAAAATTTCCAAATTCAGAAAATTTTAACTCAAACAATCTATCATAAAGCTTTTGGGCATGCCAAACTACACCCATATATATGTGTGTTTGTGTGTATGTATATGTATATGTATGTGCTTTCTACCTACCGGAGCATCCTCCATTAATCGGAGAGGCTTAGAATTCAAATCCAAAGAAGTATCAACGAAAGCAGAAGAATAATCCATAGCCGTCGAAAAAGATTGGATCAACTTTTCCTTATTGTCTCCAACCAAATTCCAAGCACCAACTGCCTCAAATTGACCAAGAAAATCAAGCAAACCAGTTGTTGTTGTTGTCTCTCTGCAAATCTTGGTACAAAACACCCAGATGAAGTTTCAAGCGGTACCGCACAAATATTTTTGTGTCAAAGTACCAAAATGGAAGTGTATATATAGCAACGAAATCTCAACTCAGGAAACTTGGTCGAGAGAGAGAGAGAGAGATGAATATCTGTTGTAGAGCTGGCACGAGGCTCTTTTGTACAATATATATATATATATATATATATGAGTAAATAACGAGGCCTAAATATGTATAGTTGAAGTTACTGGTTGTATTGGTGTGCGGTGTATTGTATTTATGTATATGTGTATATTATTTTATTATATAGATAGAAGAAGACTAGCTATTGGTTGTGTCATGTCGGTCACCGTTGAAATTCTTGTCCAAAATTCAAAGTCACGCCTACCATTGAAATAATTATTTTCTTTTGTGCTTTCTTTTTATTTATTTATTCTAATATTATTATATTACTCTTGTTTGGTGAAACAATAAATAATGATGATATTGCAGTAAAAAGGATTTATTAGGACTCTCTTATAAGACTCTCTCATATATTATTTAAAGATTCAATACATTGTGAGAGATGTAATTAATGTCTCTCATTCTATTAAATATAATTTAGATATAAGTTTAGATTTTTTGAATATTAATTGATAAAAATATTGGTCAAATTCGTCTTCCCTTTACTTATAGTTTTAATAATTATCAAGTGACCTCAGACCGATTAGATAAGGTGTGAGAACATCATTAATTTTTTTGTTTTTTTCTTCAGAAAAAAGGTTGCCTATGCATGTGCATACGTATTTATACTTGCATTTGAAAATCGGGAGATCGAAATAGAAGTTCTGTGTTGACCCGGGTGTTTTCCCTTTCACGAGTCTACTTTTTTTTTAATTCAGTGGGGTCAGTGTGGCACTTACTTTTTTATTACGTTTCAAAAGCATTTTCCACGTTCTATCCTCTTTCACAATTTGTAATTTTTATGTGATTAAAAAATACTTTTTTGGGTAGACGATTAAGAAAAATACTTTTACATATTTGGCTTTTCAATTGCTTGGATTTCCAACGTGCTAATTTGTTGCCCTATAAATTGGTAATTTAAGCTTCATTACTCTTTTTTTTTTTTTCCCTTCATCAATCGTTTTTTTATTTTATAAGCTTCTTCAAACGTTTCTAATAAACGTTTAGAAATTGTGGTTGTGTTTAGAGTTGTTTTCGTTTTTATTTTTCATGTTTTTTGAAGAAAAAAAAGAAAATGGGAGAAAAACGGCGTTTGTCACAATTAAAGACAAAAAACAGAAATAAAAATGATTTTTTGGTTTAATATAAAATGGGAGAGAAATAAAAAATGACTTTTAGTCATTTTTCATTTTTTGTTTATATTTTCTCCTCTCTTAAGTAGAGAGAGAGAGAGCTTAATGGATTTTTTATACTGAAAACAATCTCTTGAAAAATTACCAAACGCATTTTCAAAATGATTTTCGTCTGAGATTGAAAACGTTTTCATTTTTATTTTCATACAAAAAACAAAATCATTTTAGAACGAGTTCCAAACGCACCCTGTGTATCATAACGTTGGTGCATCGGTGGTGCATATTTTTAATCGTAAATCTAATAAAATTATATGAAAAGGTAAAAACATGCAAGATTAAAAGAATCTAGTACATATTTTACACGTGAAAATAGAGCTATATTAATAAGGTAATTTTGCCCAAGCGTAAAATTCCCTTGTTATATTCCTTTGGGGAGGTTTATATGCTTGACTTCTATGTTATAAAAAGGATTATCAATATAGTGGTGTGCTTTTTTTTTATTTATTTAAAAAAAAGGTACATTGTTGGGACTCTTATGGCAGCAGTAATAACTAATATAAAAGGCGAATTGTCCACTTTATCATTCTGAAATACTGTATTTAGTGTATTTTATATTCCTTTGTAATTCCAATGAAGGTGTCAAATTTGGATAGAATTAAATAATGGCAACCACAAAATTTAAGAAGTTTGTACTAATTTTAGCCAAGAAAGGAAAAAAAGAAAAAACTTTTGTTTTAGTAATACAGTATTACCCTTATACTTGCAAAATTCACATTATGGCGTGCCACCTGCAAGAATTCGTTTAGGAAATCGACAAATGCTACATATTGGTCAATATATATCAAGGATTACTAATTAGTACGATGGACATGCAATTTGACTGGTTCTTTGTTATTGTTATTAATTCATATCATATAGACAATGTGCAAAAAGCACCATAATTCAAAGGAGTAAAATACAATGTGCAGAATGCCATGATTAACTAACATTTTATACGCAATGTATTTTACTCCTTTGAATTGTTTTTCTCCTTTCAAAAGAATTCAAAGGAGTAAAATGCACTGTGTTTAAAATGTTAGTTGATGGCCTTATAAGGTTTTGATTATGTGGAAGATCACCATAATCATTGAACAAAAAAGTACCGAGTTAAAACTAACTATGCAAAAATAATTCTAAGTAGAATTCTTATGGAGTAAAATCCCAAAAAAGAAAAAGACGAAAACATTTATTCTAGTAGAATAATAGGGGATCAAATCTTCTAAACTATTCGTACTACATTTTATGAATATTTGACCTAACAGTCATTAACAAATTATTTATTTATAGGACTATATTATCTGATATAAATTTTTTTTTCATGTTAATATAATCATCGTGTAGTTGGTATATTTACCAAGTGTTTCCAATCACAAAGTTTGCGAATGTAGCTTAGATAGTTGTTTTGACTGATCCAGAGAAATATTAAGGAAGAAAATGTGATTTCTCTATATCTAACATTTGTTAACATGACGGTGGTAATTTTTTGTCGTTTCTTTTGGATTTTACACAACTTGTTTCCATTCACTTCTCCCCACGAAATGTAAAAGTTGGGGAGGAAAAATTAAATAAAAAGAAAAGAAAAGACAAGTGAAACATAATGTCAAAATTGGCTGCCCCGAAACCTAAAATGCAAAAGAATCAGAAAGTTGAAATAATAGTGTATATATTGTGTATATATAACTACCAATATTTCACGTGAATACAAGCACATCGAAAAAGTTCAAATTGATTCAACAAATCTTTTGACCTAATCCGCCTTTCCAAAATTATTTATTAGTTGTGCTAAAAGCAAAAGTGACTCTGCAAATTAGTTCTAAAAGGAGAATACTATTGTTGAAATGCAAACATGTTCAATTTACTAGAATTTGACCTAGTGCATGTGCACCCATACCCATATGAATGTGCAACATTGAGGAATCTCTTCACAGTTCACACTTAAAACTTTTTGTTTTTGTTTTTGTTTTTGCTTTTCTTAGGTATGACACTTTTCACCTAATTCAAAAAAAAAAAAAAAAAAAAAAAAAAAAAAAAACTCGACTTTTAGTTGGTTATAAGTTCTACTTTATTGGTGATATAATTAGTCAAAAAACGAGTATCAAGAAAATATAATGTTGTTTTTCTAATTGTTAAAAGTAAAACTATGGACATGGCCATTGCCATTTTTAATTGGTTACAACTAGAATGGGTGCTAAATAATTACCAATAAATAGAAGTATAAATGAAGTTAGTTCTCTAAGGTTGGTCAGCCATTTTTGACCTCCTGGGTTTGATCTCTTTCATTGCCACTACATTCACAAATAACTCTTCGACCAAGACAATAGCTCAACTAAGAGTATAATATTATATTAAACGTAAAAGAATTCTAGTAAGGTAATATATGAAGTATATATCAAACATAATATATCTTAATCTTGTCGTATTACAACAGAGGGTTCCTAATCAGATGTGATGTAACATTAGTATTTTTTTCCTCATCCAAAAGAAATATATATTGGTTTCTAATCAACTCAAAAAGATGTCTTGTTAGTAAGATTACACATTAACTTTTGTTAATTGAAATTTGGTGAAAAACACTTGATTAAATTATTAGAATGCTCAGATACATGTTTATCTTCTTAATAACGTATGAATTAAGGATAACGGACAACTAAATGCATGATTAATTTCATTTCATTTTTTGTTACAAAATAAAATATTAGTTATTTAATGCATGTATTTAAAGAAAAAGAAAATATATATATATATATATATATATATAGAGAGAGGGGGGGAGAGAGAGAAGAGTCATCCGTAGTTGGTGCACATTTTCATCGCGTGTTCTTCTTTCTTAAAGAAAAAGTTAACTGAAAAATAAAGAAAAAAAATAAGAGAGAGAATTACAAGCAAACTTTCTGATTTATGCCATATAGAGTATGAAAGAAAGAAAAACAAAGTACAATAAAGCTTTCCTTTAGACATAGCAAAAGTGGTTAGTAAAAGGTATAGTCCGTGACCTTTTACTTGAGTCATTTAATTTAAAAAAGTTAAAATTAAAATTAAAAAGGAAAAAAATGAGAAATATCATTGTAAAAATATATTATTTATGCTACTGCACTAAAAAATAAATAATTGTCATTCAATTAATAAAAACAAAACAAAGAGAAAAGTACATGATATGTCATGGTTTAAGCATGTCTATTATTTGTCATTCTAGATAATAAGGTGTCATTGTTGCATTTTATTTTCTTTTTATTAATTGAATGATAATTGTTTGTTTTGAGTGAAGTGACATAAATAACATTTTTTACCATATTGAGTAGAATTTTTAGTTTATTCTCGGAACAAAAAGTTATAATAATACTTAATTATTTAAAATAATATAAATAATAGATATGTCATTTACTTTTCTCAATTATAAAAAAATATTAAAGTTTTGTTTTAGTTGGATTAATATATAGATGGTGGGCGTGTACAGCGTCACTAATATGACGATGTTCATACATAGTTGATCACTTAACATTGAAAAGTGAGAACAATACCTAATCCTTATAAAATAATAATAATAATAATAAAGTAGCAAGTACAAAGACTCAACAAGAGACCAGGACCAAATTTATTTTATATTCGATGAAAGAAAAACATGGTCAGTCCATTAAATCAAACCCCGTAAAAAATTGTGCCTGCATGCTTGAATTCATGAACAAAGTTTTCCAATATTGTCCATGTCCAATTAACTTTTGGATATTATAGAGAATTGAGTAATATATTAGTCAAAGGAAACATCGGAGTAGAAAATATGTACTCTCTATATTTTTATGGAATTCAATTGCTGTACGTGGTCTTACTTTCATCCCAATTCAACTTGTCATGTTGTATAACCTTCTTTTACGCATTACAACTAAAAGACAAACATTGTGGGCCTTAAATTGCTCGATGGTGTTTTAGTTACACGTAATTTCATGAAAAGGAACAAAATTAGGAAAAAAAAAAAAAAAAAAAAAAAAAGAGAGAGAGAGAGACTATTTAAAGAAGCAAACACGGGATTGACTTTTAGTTGACTATATACTTGGAGTATCCATTTCCCACTAACTCATGTCGGCACAATGAGAATTGGCTTGAAGAATATACCTTGTTTTGTAACCAGATCACTAACATAAGTGTAAGTTATCGAAGATATATTATAATCTCAAACTACACTTGTGCTACTCGAATAAACAAGTTCTCATATGACTACTGGAAAAGAGTACATGATTTTTAGGGCTTGTTCTTTTGCAAATATTTTTGAGTTAAGTTTTTGAGTTGAGTTTGAGTTATAACTTGAGTTGAAGTTGTAACTTGAGTTTGCGTTTGATTGTGTACATTTGAGTTGTGGTTTGAGATAAGAATCTTTTTGAGTTTGTGTTTGAGTAAGTCAAAACTGGAATTTGTATTTAGATAGTATTTTAATAAAAACTCAATGCTGATGAAAAATTTTAATAGGGTATATGGGTCTAGTTTTATCCGTCTTTTCGTTGTCAACGCATAGAAAAAAAATCATCTCAATTAGAATTAATACTGTTCATTAACTTGAGTTCGAGTTTCTGAACTCGAGTTGAAGGGGAAACTTGAACTCGAGTTTTAGTCCCAAACTCGAGTTTAAACTCGAGTTCAAACTTAAAAGAACATGAACTCGAATAAAGTTGTAACTCGAGTTGCTTTTTTTGAGTTTTTCACTCAAAAATATCAGTTTCCTTTTTCTTTAGTAACGTTTATGTCATGAACAATGCTAACAAATATCAGTACCATTTATTTATAAAAGATGAATCATGCAACATGAGATTTACAGATAAAATTCACTTTTTATTAATAATAATGTTTAATTAGCACCGATAATATCTCCTAAACATTTTTCTTATATTCTTTATTTCTGACATTAATATTAAAAAGTCCAATTTTGACCAAGTATGACCAAAACTTTTTCTTTTGCCTTTTAGATTTCTAAGGAAAATTGGAATTCATTATTAATACTACGACAACGTTTGTATATACACTTGAGAAAAGGGATCCTTAAATAGGAACATATTTGAGAAAAATTAACTATGGAGGGTGCAAGAGAAAGATGTTGGATTAGGGACATATTTAAGAAAAAAATATTTTAGTGGAAAAATTGTACTAAAATTAAAATTACAAGATCACTCCCGATAATAATATTTTAGAATAGTATATAAAAATAATATTTAGACAGGAACACCATCGATATCCAATGGGATAAATTTTAAATAATAGTTTAATGTAGTATATTTAAAATAAATAAGATGTTAGGGTGAAACTTTAAAAAAATAAAAATAAAAGCAAGCAAGAAGGGAGGATAAAAATAAAAATGAAAAACAAAAGAGATGAAGGACTAAGAGAAAAAATAAGAAAGTAGGAAGGGATCAAAAAAGCAATAAAAGATGAAGGAGGATTAAAAGAGAAAAAGAAAACCAATTTTTTCGACCAAAACGAATCGTTTTAGTCGAAAGCACTGTCGAAGTGTCAATTTTTGACACTTCTATTCATTAGACCAAAAAAAAAAAAATTTGTTTAAGTGGGGATAAATTTGAAAAACCTTACTTTAACGACCAACAAGAAAAAAGTAATTTGAGAATCACTTTTGATATAGTAATATTTTAAAGGACCAAAAAAATAAGTTAAGTAGTGACACATTAGGGAAAAATGATGCAACACGAGTAAATGAGAAAAATGGTATTTATGAAAAAATAGTAGATGAGAACATTGAGAAGGCCACAAAAAAAAAAGTAGGGGCGCACTCATAGAAATTTATTTTAGTGGGACAATTAACAAAAATATGTGAGAATAACGTTTTGTGTAACCATATTTTAATTGAGGTAAATGAGAGGAAAAAAAGGAAGTTAAAAAAAAATGACAATAACGAAAAATAAAAAAAAATTTTGAAGGAAAAATAAAAGATGGAAAAGAAAAAAAAAAACTCAAAATGAAAAATTTAACATTTTAAGGGAGCAAAATAAAAGAGAAAAAAAGAGAACAAAGAAACGAAAAAAAAAAACATAAAGGACAAAAACACACGTTTCAATCAAAACATGCACTTTGGTCGACAGTATTGCAGTGCTAAAATACCGCTGTTGATCATTATTATTATGCATAGACATATATTTAAGGGATAAAAAGCCTATTTTTCCCTCGCATAGATATAGATTATGTTTGTTATTCATAATAAATAACAAATGATCAATAACTCAAAATGGTCTTTTTTGTAGAAACAAAGAATAATTTACAATTACATTTCGTCACATGCTTCATTTCAAGTTTAATAATTATAGAATATTTCTATATTTTATCAAAATTCTATATTATATCGCATATATTCGGTAATTGAAAAATGAAAAATGTGTGAAAAAGTTTTAAAAATAATCCCTTCATTGTGATCTAGACCACAGAGTCATGACCCACGGAGGTCCAACTGCCTGGAGACCCACCGGGAGCGCAAGAAAACACAAACATAACCAAACAAGGCCTTATAATTTGTTTTTTTTTTTTTTTTTTCATTTTTATTATTCTTTTTCTTGAATGCAGGGGTAAAGTTAGAGAAGGCCAGCGGGCAGCTGCCCTGGACCCAAGGGCTCTTTACATTTTGGGGTCCCAATTATAAAGAAATTCTTAAAGCTTATTTCATAATTTGCCTTTGAAATTTTGCATGGACTTTTTCAAAAGTAAATTAACTCTCAATAAACCAAAAGGCAAAGATACTACCATGTAAATTCATAATTACAGACTCTAAAACTCTAAAAATGAATTAGAGCCGATTAAAAGCTCATACAATTCCAGGGAAAAAAAAAAAGAAAATATATATACAAGTAGATAAATAAAGGTAAAAGAGAGAGAAATAAAGAGCTTAAAATTTTGATTTTATTCATGCTGGTAAAAAAAAAAAAAATCATGCATGTGTGATTCTATACTTGAGAATATTAATATCACTTTTTTTTGCTAGTATTTTAGTCACTTTCTATTCAATATTTGACATGTGAACTCTACTAATATAAAATATTATTATTTAAACAAAAAATAAGATAGTAAAGTACACGTGTCAAATAATAAAGATAAAAAATGACAAAATAAATAACAAAAAGAGTGATGTTTCCTTCAAGTTCCTTTTAAAATATCCAATTATTTGTGTTCTAGATCTTGCTGAAAATGGTAGTAATTAATTATGGTCTCGTCTACGGGGTCGGGCTATTATATTAGTGGCAATTTTATAATAAAACAACAAATCCAAGTTCGAAAACGCCATGCATAAAATCAGCATCTTTCGCAACAACAGTACGTAAATAGTGACAAACTTTTCGTTTTTTATTCATCTAACAAACAAAACGTGGTATATTCTGTTGCTTTATATTCTGATTAATTCAAATATAAGAAACCAAGTATATATGTTTGTTCTTTAGGTCCGTTTGATTCGCTAATTTAAGTTTTTAATTTGAGTTGAGATGTGATGTTATGTGAAAATTTTTTATTATAATAAAAAAGTTAAATATGATTATTTCTAAAAAATTTTAACTATAACAAAATTTAAATTCTAAATTCAAATCAACGAAAAGAACGGACCTTAATATACTCAATCATAAAGTATGTTTCTAAATGTCAATTTCTCAATTTCTTATGGATGTGAAACAACTTTGAAAAGTTCCATTAATTATCAGAAATTCTTTCGAGATGGGCTCCATTAATTTTTGTTTGTTATTCTAGCCGAAAAAGGAACAGTGCCATTGGAACTTGGACGTTATTCGTCGTACGCTCAATTAATTCGTTGGGAAACTGTGATATTATCTACAGGTAGAGTTGTTTTTAGATTTTTTTTTGTTTTTTTTTGTTTTAGTGGAAAATGGAACACACATATATAACACGAGTTTTTTTTTTTTTTTTCTCTTTTTGGTAGGGAAAAAGAAAAGACTTGATGCTAACTTGGTGGTACAAGATTATGCGGTATGAAATTATGAATTTATAGGGATATGTTTTTACTCTTTCAAGAAAAATAAAATATCCTAGATTATTGGGGGGGAAAAAAACGAGGATCTTTGGTAGAATACCCCAAAAATAAATTGCATATTTCTAAACCATCCTATATCATGTACCTATATCATGTACACTTTAGTTTTTACTTCAGTGGTATATGATTCATGTAGGTATTATGGGTTTTCTTTAACATCAAATCACACTAAAATTATATCATATAATTTTGATCCCATAAAATATGATATAAATCTGACCATTTATAATTAGGCAGTACAAATACAATATTTGTGTATACTAATATTAATTATTTAACAATTATTGTCTCGTTCATTTCGCGAATTCGAGTTTTCAATTCGAGTTGAGATGTGACATTTTATGAGAGCTTTTCACTGTAGCAGAAAAAGTTAGATGTGACATTTTTTAAGAACTTTTTACTATAAAAACCTAAAATTGAAAACTCGAATCGGTGAAATGAACGAGGCCTATATAATTCTTATGTTAGTTGACATCTAATACACAAACCTATATTAAAATATAAAAAAAAAAATTGTTTCAAGTATTCAATAGCAAAAAAACAAAAAAAATTAAAAAAAGAAATGAAAGAGGAGTGGCGAGTGGGAGTTGACGCGCACTTTCTCAACGTGACGCGCACGACACACGTTTTGAAATTGGGAGAAATAAAATCACATGTACACGCTTGGGTTTGACTCTAAGTGACACCGTCACCTTGTCGTCTATCTTATCGGCTTGTCCCAAACCCAAATGAGTCAAGTCATGGCAAAAGAAAAAAAAAGGTGGGGAAAAGAAGTTCAAAAAGAATAACTCTGTTGTTTAACTTATCTTGAAATTAAGGGACCTTCTCCTATAAATCTCTATAGTAGTATCAATTTTTTAATATTAAATTTAATTAAAATTATATCATATTAAAAAAATATATAAAATAAATAAATAATTTTTAATATAAATATGACAGTTAAAAATAAAAAATTATCAGTATTTTTTTTTACCTTATAGGTACTTTTTCCTAATAAAAGAGTCTAATTAATCCCCGTTTGTTGATTACTTATAATCTATATTATTATGCTTCTAAAACACCATTTAGGCAAGTACAAGCACAATAAACAAGATTCCCATCTATTTGTTATCAAGTGCTTTTCTATACGTAATTGTGCCTATCTTGGATTACTTAGAATTAAGAAAGAATTGTAGTACTAAGATGGTTTTTTAGTAGTGTTAGACATCGAGGCGCTCAGTGAATAACCCAAAAGTCAAATGTATAAATTTTATTTAGAATACAATCTATGAGATATAAAAAGGAAAAATATTTTGTAAGAAATTATATTATAAATATTTGTAATATCTTGACAAATTGAGTAATCATGTAATTTACTCTTCGATACAAATAATAAGAGAGACACTTTTCATATTTTGTGCCTGCTCCATTTATGATAAATGTGCTATAAATAGTTAGATAACAATGCACAAACCGAAGAACGCAACAAAAATACTCAAAACTATGGCAGTTCTCTCTCTTTCCTAGTCTTCAGAGAGACAAGTTATGTGAATTCAAACATATTTCTCTTTTGGTAGCTTGACAAATTTGGATACCAAAAGTATGGTAAGTGATGTGAAACTTCAAAAACTATACGGCCCGTTTAATTTATTGATTCGAGTTTTTAATTTGAGTTGAGATGTGACTTTATATGAGAGTTTTTTACTGTAACAAAAAAGTTAGATGTGACTATTTCTGAGAGTTTTTTATTGTAACAAAACTCAAATTTTAAACTCGAATCGGTGAAATGAACAGAGTATTTAACATTTACGAGGGATAGCTGGACAAATATTTTATCACGTTATTTATATTTTGGTTTACACATTACTTTTGATCAAATTCTTATTACTGAAGATTTTCTGTGATTTGCTTTATGAATTTACAACTGAGCAATGAAATTTCAAAGATTAGATGCTATTCTGCTGCAGGCACATCAAATGACACTCAAACCCCTTTCATATTTGATCTCCTTATACATTTAATAATTTTGTTAGGTCATACATTAAGAACAATTTTTCCCACTAGTAGTTCTACTTGCATTTGAATACAAGGACATGGGACAAATTTGTACACTGGAATTGCAAGTCCAGTGGGGACCATATAATTAAGAAAAAAAAAATGAGGGGATTTTTATTTTAATATCTCTAGAGATTAGAGCAGCGAATTCATATCAAAAGAAAGCTCCACTATCTTCCCGTTTTTCTTGCCTAAATAATATACCTTTTGTTTTCTTCCTATTTTCTTCCTTTTTACCCAACACAGCCAAAACGATAATCAAAAGTCATTTTTACATTGAAATTTCTTGGTTGAAGGATGGATACATGTGAACGCAAAGTGCAAGTTGTATAATTTAATAAATATTGTATCACAATTGGAATATTGACTGTAGGGTTAATTGTAGAAACAAATAATTCCTTAAATAAACATTATAAAGTCTTAGCATAATCGTAGAGAATAAAACTGGACCATAGACCCTGACCAATTCATGAGGAAATTATAGTACTAATTATTCCTAATATAAAACTATATTAATTGGTCAATCCATCCATTGCACCTGTTAAAATTAGTCTACCATGTTCCCATTCATGAACGGGTTTAGTTTATGTCCACCTCCAATCAAGTACTGGACTTTATTTCATGAATGTAGAATCTGGAATATTGTCATGGAAAGGTTTAATAGTAGATTTCACAAAATTCTTAATATGGTCATACTTCTTAACACGTGTTTTGAAAATTGAGAATTTTCACTTGATTTAACTAAAAGAAGATTTAGGAAGTTCAGCGATTAGATTATATATAATTGTGTTGAATATATGAAAGTGACATTTTCGTTGTTGATTTGGGGTTTAGGAATGTCTAATAATATTCCAAAGAAGAAAATTAAAAAGGTAAAACGGAATACCAAACTTGACTTGGAAATGACTAGAGCTTTTATTGTCAACAATTCATGTCGGCTGTTTTTGAATGGCATAAGATTCTGTTTTGTCATTAGCTATCTAATGACCATCAGTACGGATATCCATTGCGGAATAGTTATGGGGATGTTTAGTTGGAGGATTCAAATCATGATTTGAATTATGGTTCATGATTCGTTACAGTGTTTTTTCTTACAAAAAATACACGTAAATAAAAAATTATTCTAATCATATGATTCTAATCTATGAACCAAACGTCTCCTATATCTAATCTAGGACATAAAGGTAAATATTTTGTCAAAAACATATTCGAAAAAAGTATCTTTTTTATTTTTTATTTTTTATTTTACTAATTAGCATTTAGCGTTTACTTCCCAAAATTGTAGTTGACCTCACCAACCAGGTCGATGTATGTGTGTAGTACCTATTATTACCCAATAAGCTGCAAAATGTTATCTTTTAATGAAAGCACGGATTTGGTTCATCGATTAATTTTTTTATTTATTTTTTTTTTAGAGTATAAAAACGTGGCATATTAAACTAACCTGTTTTATGTTCTGTTTGTTTAACTTTGTTGTTGAATCCAAATCTTATGCTTTTTTTTTTTTTTCCCCCTGTCAATGCAAATCTTATGCTTAGTATCGTACGTGAATCACAAAATGCTAGATAGCGATTGAAGGTGAAACGATTTTTTTTTTTCTTTTCTTCCCTAAACCTCAAGGTGGAGATAGACGTGAGATTACTGTTAATTTATATTTGTAACCACAAAATTCAACTTCCACTTGTAGAATTTAGCAAATTGAGTTATCGCAATTGGCGTTCAGTGGGCTGTGTTCAAATTTTTAATATTTGAGTTCTAGGTTCAATAACAAGAATACTAAAATAAAATTTTACATAATAAACTTCCACTCTTAGAATGTAAATCTTGTTGAGTTAACAATTAATTAGGTCCAGTGCAACACATATATAAAGCCAGGGTGCGGTGCAAATTTTATGGTCAATTTGTGACTATTTGTGTAATTTATTAATTTATTAATGAAGTTTTCCCTTCAAAAAGTTTTTATAAAATCTGCTTTTTAAACACGTGTTATGCGGGACCATTTTGGCTTTTAATAATTAGGGTTCTTCAATTTGACATTGAATATGAAAGATTAGCGGGATTAATTTAGTAGAGTACTCCTGCGGCTGGCGTTGGAGACAAGATAACAGATGATATGTGTTGACTTTGAAAACTAATCTAGTAGATTACTGATGTTAGTCTACTAGATTACTCGAGCAACTGGCCCCGAAAACGAATGGTGATATGTTGAAAATAAGATAAAATCTTATAGACTATCAGTGGTAATTTAGTAGATTGCTCCGGCGACCGGCTGTCGGTGAAGATCGATGGCTCTGCTCCACCATCCGATGCTAGCAACCAACGGAGGAAATTTTGACAAAAAGATACTTCATTTGGGCAGTCCTCTGCAGTGGTATAATTGTAACCCCCTCCTATGGGAGTGACAGAATTCTTTCTATGAAAATAGTAAAAAATAGGCCAATATAAAAGCTTAAAAAAGTATATAAGCTAATTTTTAATTATAAAAATTAATAAGTCATAACTTGTCAAGTTATGGTTCATAACCAGATAAATTATGGACAAACTTGTCAAGTTATGGTTCATAGCCAGACAAGTTATAGACAAAAACCGTGAATTATGGACTTGTCAAGTTATGGTTCATAACCAGACAAGTTATGAACAAAAACAGTAATTTGACATATTTATTAACTTATGTAAACTATTGACCTATTAATTTTAATTCATTTCAAGTCTTGACTTATTTTCCTCTTTTCTATGGGTCAGTATTCCTCAAGATTCTCCAAATATCTTCACTTCTCAATGTTTGGGCTGCACCCTGTTTGGGCACAAGGCCCGCCGCAACAATGCTGCGTCCTCAAGATTCTCCAAATATCTTCACTTCTCAATGTTTGGGCTCTGTTCTGTTTGGGCACAGGCCCCGCCGCAACAATGCTGCGACGCTCATGCTTGGTCAAATGGACCTTCGTGTCCTTTTTTTTTTTTTTTGGAATTGCAGTAAATAGCGAATTATAAAGCTAAAATAAGTAAATAACAGTTTTTAAATTATTTATTTAATTAAATAGTTTCATAAATCTATTATTTACTATATTTTTTTTCATCTTTACCTTTTTTTTTCTTTGAATGTAAAGTGTATTACGAATTATAATTTACAACTGCATAATCTCAGAAGAAAAGACAAAAAAAAAAAAAAAAATACACAACATACATAATAAAAAATTAACGATTTTAAATTATGGAGCATAATTTTGTAGGTTGTTGAAGAATTAGGGGGAAAAAAAAAAGAAGAGAAAAAGAAACAAAAACAAAAACGACGACAAAGTTGAAAGCATGCAAACAAAAGTACACGCTGCTAAGATGTAATATTGGCAATGTCCACGGATGTAGGATTCAGCCTTGGTCTAAACCAGCCAATTAGGAGCTTTAGTGGTGGGGCCAAAGCGAGATTGCTCATGAATACTACTCTGCCCCTGCAAGAGATTGTTGAGGTCGGATTCCATAATCTCAAGCAGCTGATCATGATGATCACGATTATGATAATGATGATCATGATGATGAAGATGATAGGTTTGATCTTGTACATGGCTTGTGAGAGCAGTACCGGAACTCCTTAGGGCAAGCTCGGCACGTGTTTTTGCCAGCTCAGTTTCAGCTTCGTGTATTTGATGATGTAATTGTGTAATAATCCCAACACAACCATAGACAGGATCCTCAATCCTACGTTGTGCCTCAAAAAACAAAGAGTCTGCCGCTCGAGCACGGAGATCATGACTATCTAGTTGCTAATTATATTTGGTCAACCAAAATATACGTTAGAAAAAAAAAACATAAAATAAAATAAAATTTTGTACAATATTACAATTTTTTTTAATATACATGTCTTACAGAAGAAAATAAATACAAAAATTGAGTAATCAAGAGTCCGTTTGAGATTGCTTTTAGATAGGTGTTTTGACTTTTGCACAAAGTTTTAAAATAAATACGTGTTTGGTAAAATAACTTAAAAATGATTGGCACAAAGATTATATACTTTATTTAAAAACCAATGCACGTAAATTTAAAAAGGTGGTAATAGATAGCTATTGGATTATTATTGACAGGGAAGCCAAAAAAAAAAAAAAAAGGATAAATAGGATTAATTTATTACCTGAAGCATTTTGACGACATTACTAGCACCATAGATTCTATGGACGCAAGCAAATCTTTGAGGATCATTAGGAGGAAAATAGGGAGATAAAGTGCAATCTGGAGGGCACTTCCTTCTCAAATACTTGCAAGCAGCACAACGTCTGGGGCTCATATTTTCAGAATATATCTTGAAGAGAATCTTTGCTAAATATATATGTATTTTTTTAATTTCAATCTTTTGCTCTTGATGAAGAAATCTCAGAAAATATTTTACTGTCTTTTTGGTTTGATTTAGTGAGCTTATATATGACTTGGCTTTTGTTAGAGGTTTGAGATTTCCAACGGCTACTTTTTTCTTTCTTTGAAAAATCGGAGATATATAGGGAAAACTGATTATCAGAATGGTAAGAGAAGACTCTCTAATTTGCTTATTATCATGGTAATTGACCTCCATTGAAAAATCCACTATTAGTGAAAAATTCTTTAAATTAAAATCTTTCCATTGTTAGCCTAAACTATATAACGTAACTTTGAGCGCATATATACGTATGTATGTATGTGATATATACATATATAGATATTAATATATATATATATATACACACACACACATATGGTCGTTTATTTTCTTCAATATATAAAATGGTCGTGAACGATGGAAACTATATTAGAGCCTCTTCTAGCCAGTAAACCTGATGATTCACCATATGTACATTAACCAATACTGCATATACCTAAAAAACATTGTGCAATGGCAATAAAGCATGGGTTGACCTTTTCTTAACATAACAAAAAAAAAAAAAAAGTTTAAACGGAGTTTTATTCTTCCTTTATTTGCCGAAAGGAAATTTTTTATATAATTTTTTTTTTTTTTTTTTTCTGAATTTGAGACTGCAGACTAAATTCAAACCTCAAACATAGAAACGAAATGAGTGTAAAATTAGCGATGCGCACTAAGTGGAAAACGACTGTTGATCGGAAATTTCATTAAAAACAACAAAAATTAAAAGGTAATAATTTTTTGAGAGATTCTTTGGTACGCATACCATATTAATAAGTTACATTTTTTTAACCGTTAGATCTAAGTACTTTTTAATTTTTATGTGATTTTATATAGATTCGACGGATAAAAAATTTGGCATACTGATATGTTGACGTACCTAGAAAGGTTCTTAACTTTTATTTCTTTTAAAAGATAGCTGTAATATTGTAGAAAAAATAAAATAAAATAAAACGCAGCGACTAACTCTCATTAGAGATATTGTTTTTTTCCTCTCTTATTCTTTTCTTTGAAAATTTATAGACTCCAAGAAGTACAAGCATTTACAAGAATCTATCCCATGCAATTCACTCTTTGTTGAAACATATGCATTATAACTTTCCCCCAGAAAATCATTTATTTGGTGCGTCCAGACAAAAATTTGGCAAAAACCTCGTCAACCTGAAATTTGTCCAAAATAATTTTTCTTTTTCATTTTTTAATAAAGATGGCAATTATTTCATGGGAAATAATAGAAAATAGGCCAATATGAAAAGCTTAAGAAAGTATTTAGGTCAATTTTTAGTTATAGAAATTAATAGGCCATAACTTGTCAAGTTATGGTTCATAACCAGATAAGTTATGGATAAACTTGTCAAGTTATGGTTCATAGCCAGACAAGTTATGGACAAAAACCGTGAATAACTTGTCAAGTTATGGTTCATAACCAGACAAGTTATGAATAAAAACAGTAATTTAGCCTATTTATTAACTTATGGAAACTATTGACCTATTAATTTTAATTCATCTTAAGTTTTGGCCTATTTTCCTCTTTTTCCCTTATTTCATTTGACTCGCCTGGTTTGGCCCGACGGCCCCAATTGATATTTCGGGCCTAGCCAGTCTTAAAGCGGAAAGGATTGGCCCAATCCGGCCTAAAATCTAATGGGCCTAGGACCAGCTCGAAATTTCATAAAGTTTTTAAAAAACAAAAGATAAAATACAATAGAGGGTATGGCCTGATTAAATTTTCGAGTTTAAAACCTTAGCCCGAACTAATAATGACAGGTCTTAGGCTAGTTCGTTTAACCTGGTCCAACTTGGCAAAACAAGCATTGTGAATTTGATTTTGTGGAAATATCAACTTGGATATAACAATTCGTTATCCATTATAATCAACAAATAAAATAGTAAAACCGTTGCTTATACTAATTAAAGAACAAGAAAAGCCTCTCCATGCACTAATTTTGATTGGTGTGCACACAGCTTCACAAAGAAGACAAAATTGAACTCCACAAGAACCAAATCTTTGGCTCTTTCAAAATGCATTCCGCCTCTGGTAGAAGGTTTTCGATTGATACAACAACAAATGTATTACCGATGTCCATTTTTTGCATGCTGAAAGTTTTCCAAATGATGTAACACTTGTAATTAGTTACATGTCAAACATATGAAACCACGCAGAAACAAAGAAAAACCATAAACCTAACAGGAACTTGATTAAATATGAGTTGATCAACTCATCATCTTTATAGAACGAGATCTAAGTAGATATATATCTTTATTCATTATGAAAATACTAAAACTATAAAATAAAAGAAAAGCAGAGAACAAAAATCTTATATATTATCGGAGACTCACTGATCTCATGTGAATAGTATTTTTTATTTTTTTAACTACGTACACAAACACAGCTAGCCTATTTAAGCAATTTAAAATAAAACAACATTGGATTAGTTCTTGTAACTGCATTTATATAGTAATATTAGTCTAGAACTTGTCATAGAGAGAAATTTATTAATATGAAATTAAAAAAAAAAAAAAAAAAAAAAAAAAACTCCATATTGTTTTTGTTCTCGTTGGTTCTATAGAATGTCTCCTATGAGCAGATAACTGAAAGATAACTCTGTTTAGACCAATTCTTATGTTAAGTTAAGAAGTTATTTTATATGATCAAAACTTTTTTTTTCCTTGATGAGATTTCTGGTTTGAGTGACTAATAATTCTCTCTGCCAATAGGTTCAATGCACATTTCTTAGTTCTCTCTCTTGCATGAATATGTTGCTTGCAACAGCGGTCCAAGGTTTCAACCAAGTACTGCGCCAAAAATCATGGCTTGGGGAGAAAGTAGTGGGGCCAAAACACTCTACAAAAAGTAACTTATAAAATTTCAGTATTAATGTTTTTTTCCCATTTCTTGAAAGTTCTATAATGGAGACATGTGTACTCTGTTAACATTAATAGGTTTAACATATGCGTTAACTTCTTTCATGCATGTTAAACTTTCTCGCACTCAGGAACGAAAAGTTTTGTCCCTAAGTGGATTAGGACGAACTATGATTACTCATTTAACAAAGTAGAATCATTTTTCTTTCTATTCCATTCGATAGGCCGTAGTCTATCAGACACAAATTTATAGGGTCCGTATGAGTCTTATAAATAGGCATCACCAGTTTGTATTTCGTATAATTATAGCACGATCGGGCTGAATAAATTTTTCCTTTTCAGAAATGAACAAGATAAATAAACACCATAAACTCAAAATCCGCTTAAAAAAACCTGCCAAGTGCTTCATAAAACATAACCAAAGAATATTCACCAGTAATACTTCTTTTACTTTGTCGAAAAAACCACAAGAGACTTCAAAGTAGCTCCTTTTCAATATGGCATCCCATCCTGGCATCTTATCTTGCCTCATATAATTGATAATCTTGCCTCACATAATTGATCAAGATTTGGGCCCAGATTCAAATCTCTAATAAAGTCTTGTCTGTCTTTCCAAATATGTACATAATTAGACGTTGGAGACTAGAGTATCTTTTTAATTTTACCTCTTTCCCACAATGAGTGAATCTTGAATTTCTTGACACGAAGCTAGACCATGTGGCGGATTAGAAAGGCCGAAAAAACCCAGTAACAACTTCATACGTGGATAATTAGCAAAGAAAAGTTTTTTCCAATGAGCCAAAATAGTCACAAATAGTCACAGTTTTGTTTTAATAAAATTCTATTTAGGGTTATTCGTTAGCGCTATTATTTCTTAACTCATAAGGTTGTAAAACTTTTGTCCCTATACACGAATTATTTTTTAAATTTTTATTCTTGATAGTGTTCTCTTCACCGTTAAATTGTTAATATGATAATTTTTTATAAATCTTAAAAATATTTTATCAACTTTAGTGTCATAAACAAAAATCGTTAAAAAAACAAAAATTCAGAAAGTAATTTATTAAACCAGAAACTTAGAACCAAAAATTTATAATGTTAATAGTTAGAGGCCCAAAAAAAAAAATTCTAATAACTCTTCTATTTAATTTAGGTACCTTTTATTTTTGATATTTTGTTAATTTGATTTATCGTAAATTCTTTTATCTTGATATTATTATTATTATTATTTTTTGGTGAATATGTTAAGCCATGTACTTGTACTTGTTTACTCCAAGAACATACATGGATACGTGTGTGAGTGGCTCTCAATACGAGTACTCGTTTGTTCGGCAAATATAGCCCTCAACCCCATCAAGCTCGAAGCTTCACTTTCCCACCATTTCCAAACCGCCAAACATACAGCCGGAATGTCATAATTTTGTGCTAAGGCCTGGCCCACCATTCTCTCCACTCTCCACATGTTCCATCTCCCATTGGCCCAAATTTCCCACCATTAAAATATTCCAAGATATTTCCCACCAATCCCAAAATCCCACATCCTCCAATAATGCTTTCTTTCCCCACAAATCCCCCCTTCTTCGACTACCAATCATCTAATCTCCGAAACCCAAAACCCAATTCGCCAAACAATCACCAACCGGACATGCCATGGAAGAAGAGACAGAACATTCTAGTAACGATCTTCCCAGAAACATTCTGTTCGGAAAGTACGAGATGGGGAGGCTCCTAGGCCAAGGCACTTTTGCAAAAGTCTACCACGCAAGGAATCTCGTCACCGGCGAGAGCGTGGCGATAAAGGTCATAAACAAGAAGCAAGTCAAGCGTGACGGCCTCGTTATGGAGCAGATAAAGCGCGAGATCTCCATCATGCGACTCGTCCGACATCCAAACATCGTGGAGCTCAAAGAAGTCATGGCCACCAAAACAAAAATCTTCTTCGTCATGGAGTGCGTCAAAGGCGGCGAATTGTTCGCCAAGGTCTCCAAAGGAAGGCTCAAGGAGGATCTGGCGAGGAAGTACTTTCAGCAGCTGATCAGCGCCGTCGACTTCTGCCATAGCCGAGGAGTTTCTCACCGCGATTTGAAGCCAGAGAATCTTC
Source organism: Morus notabilis (assembly GCF_000414095.1). Classification (NCBI taxonomy): domain Eukaryota; kingdom Viridiplantae; phylum Streptophyta; class Magnoliopsida; order Rosales; family Moraceae; genus Morus; species Morus notabilis. Next base: position 264,606 of record NW_010359246.1, on the reverse strand, counting down.
TGTTGGATGAGACTAATGGGGATTTGAAGGCCTCGGATTTTGGTCTCTCGGCTCTGCCGGAGCAGCTCCGGAACGACGGGTTGCTCCATACCCAGTGTGGTACCCCGGCTTACGTGGCGCCAGAGATTCTGAGGAAGAAGGGATACGACGGGGCTAAGGCGGATATTTGGTCCTGTGGCGTCGTTTTGTTTGTTTTGCTTGCCGGGTACTTGCCGTTTCGGGAGGAAAATGTCGTGAAGATGTATAGGAAGGTTTTCAAGGCGGAGTACGAGTTTCCGAGATGGTTTTCGGAGGATTCGAAGAGGCTGATATCGAGGCTGTTGGTTTCCGATCCGGAGAAGAGGATTTCGATAGCGGAGATCATGGAAACCCCTTGGTTTCAGAAAGGGTTCACTAGGCCTGTCGCGTTTTCGATACAAGAAGAAGGCGGAAACGGAGAATTGTTGTCGTTGTCATCGCCACCGTCGTCGTCGCCGCCGTTTTACAACGCGTTCGAGTTCATCTCGTCGATGTCGTCGGGTTTCGACATTTCGAGCCTGTTCGAGAGCAAGAGGAAGTCGGCTTCGACGTTCACGTCCAAGTGCTCGGCGGCGGCGATCATGGCGAAGCTCCGATCGGTGGCGAGGAAATTGAATTTCGGGTTTGTGTTGGAGAAGGAGTTTAAGGTGAGGATGCAGGGGAAGGAGGAGGGAAGGAAAGGGAAGCTCGCCGTCACGGTGGAGGTGTTTGAGGTGGCGCCAGAGGTGGCGGTGGTCGGGTTCTCGAAGGCGGCCGGCGACACGCTTGAGTACACCAAGTTATGTGAGGAGGAAGTGAGGCCTGCCCTCAAGGACATTGTTTGGAGTTGGCAAGGTGAGAGTAACTGTCACCAACTGTAGAAAAGAAAGGCGTCAAAATAATCTAAATGAGTCACCGAACGCTCGAACTTTTTAACTACAGATCTCTGTAATTAGTTTCGGTTAGGCTTAAATTGAATTTGCTCAAATGTTTAGTGGTTTTGGATTGTTAGCATTGCAAATTTTTTGGCGCGTGGGATTTGTAAATAATTAATGATCGTGTAATGAGTGTTAATTAAGTTAAATAGGGAGGATTGGGAAATTGGGACGTGGGTTTGTTTTTTTGTACCCTGTTTTTCCTATGGGCGTGAAAAGTTGTGTGGTGGGAATGGTTGTATAAGGGCTAAAGCAAATTAGCGATGTGGGGACTTGACATTGGAGCCGACAATCAACTGACTACCCAATCTGTTTGTTCCTTGTTATGAGCTGCAACACTGACACGTTTAGATTCCATTTGGCACACGCAAAGTTGCTTTTACCTTAAAAGTTTGAACTTGACGTCAATTGGCCCCACAGCATTGAAGAAAAAAAAAGTTGCGTTAATATTATAGTGTCACCTGTTCGCTTATGCAGTTTTTTTTAAAAGGCTTTTTTTTTTCATGGATACCTTTTAAAATTGATCCCTTAACCTTTTTTTTTTTTTTTTTAATTCACCTTCAAATTTTGAAATTTATTATATTATTGATCAAATTAAAAATTTAGACGACATTCTCTACGTGAGTGTTTAATAAAGATAATTTTGATCTTGTTACGTTAAATTAAACTCTTTATACACATTATTAATTAAAAACTTGTTAAAATGAAGGGACCCCTAATTTTTCTTCTAAAACTATTAACTCTTAATTTCAAAAAAAAATTTGATCGTAATGCATACATAAGGATTAATTTGACATAAAAGATATTAAATTATCTTTATTAAAAATTTCATCTAAATTTTTAATTTATTTTTAATTTGACTAACATTGTAATAAATTTTAAAATTTAAAGAGTCAATGGCTAAAAAAAGTTAAGAAATTAAATTATCAAAATGGAAAAGTTGAAGGGATATCTAAGCAAAATATCCTTTTCTAAATGTCGCAACATGGTTTTTTTTTTTTGATAATTAATGTCGCAACGTGTAGGATAGAAATTGAAGTGACACCGACTTAACTAAACGACATGTCATTTATATTGTGGGATATGAAAACGACAGGCAGTTTTATTAGATGAGAGTACTGCTATTCTATAAAAACGCAACGTCGACTCGATGAAGGAATGAGAAACGACTTGCACTTTCTTTGTGGGACACGTGGTTGGAGTGGGCACTATACGTGTGGGTTGAACCATTTATAGCCCGTTTGGTTGGAGGATTCGTTCTCTGATTCGAATCATGGTTCATGGTTCGCTACAGTATTTTCTCTCACAAAAAACACACATAAATTGAAAATAATTTTAATCTCATAGTTTTAATTCATGAACCAAACGGATCATTACTTTTGTTCAAACGACATGTAATTTGTTTCGCCAATGGACAAGCGTTTCTCTCTTAGTCTCTTCAGATGGGAACATTACTAACTTTTATGAGCTTGGTTTCATTGTAAGTATATACAATACATCTGTTTGAGAACATTGCTAACTTTTATGAGCTTGGTTACATTTTTTTTAAAGGCTTTTTTTTTTTTTTGGCATGGATACTCTTTTGAAATTGATTCCTTAACTTTTTTTTTTGACAATTTACCTTTAAATTTTGAAATTTATTATATTGTTAGTTAAATTAAAAACAAAGTTAAAAATTTAGACAGCATCTTTCACGTGAGTGTTTAATAAAGATAATTTTAGTCTTTTTACATCGAATTAAACTCTTTATACACATCATGAATGATAAACTTTTTAAAATTAGGAGACCCCTAATTTTTCTTCTAAAACTATTAACTCCTAATTTTAAAAAAAAAATTAAATTAAATCGTGACATGAAGATTAATTTGATGTAAAAAGATATTAAATTACATTTATTAAACATTCATACGGAAGATATCGTCTAAATTTTTAATTTATTTTTAATTTAACTAACATTACAATAAATTTTAAAATTTAAAGTGGCTAAAAAAGTTAAGAAATTAAATTATCAAAATCGCAAAGTTAAAGGGATATCTATGCAAAATATCCTGTTCTAAATGTCGCAACATGTAGGAATATAAATTGAAGTGACACCGACTTAACTAAACGACATGTCGTTTATATTGTGGGAAATGAAAACGACAAGTAGTTTTATTAGACGAGAGTGAGAAACGACTTGCACTTTCTTTGTTTAAACGACATGTGTAGTTTCTTCCGCCAATGTACACGCGTTTCTCTCTTAGTCTCTTTTAGATGGGAACATTGCTAACTTTTATGAGCTTGGTTTCATTGTAAGTATATATAATACATCTGTTTGAGATATTATCATGTGGGTCTTTTGCATTTTTCTACCCTATATTTTGTGATTATAGAAAAATTATTTGATTATATATTTTGAGTTGTTGCGCGTTTTTTTTTTTTTTTGTCAAAGCTCTATTTTACCCAAAAAACAACTTTTAATTCCTATAATACTCTTACTGATTTATAAAAGGCTTTTAATTATTTTATACCATGCATTTTTTATTAAAAAAAAAAAGTATACCAGATTTTCTAGACCATTGCATATTTATACCTTTAGATTTTGTACTTAAACAAAAAATTTTGCATGTTCTCAATCAATGGTTAATTTTAAGTTGCACAAAATTAGATGGGTACGAGGTAGGGTTGGATGGCTCAGGTTTAGGTTGTGTAAATTTATTAGAGTGGGAAAATCTCTTTAAGTACCTGACTTACTAAACGTATCTCTTTTAAAAAAATCTACCCATTGACTAATTCTAATCTAAAAGGTAAAAATATATGAGCTAATATGAATGGATAGAAATAAAAAGAAACTCTATTTCAAGAAGTATTTTTAAAAATTGCCCTTGTGAGTATGCGAGACCGGGCTCAATTGTATGAGGCTTGGTTAGGCATCACAAATTTAGCCATATATGTTATTTTTAAATTCTAACTACATTTAAAATAAGTCATAAAAAAAAAAAGAAAACAATCCATTTTTTCCTTAAAAAAGAAAAAAGTCATACAAACAAGCCACTTGTGCCTGTGTATTTCTTTTCTTAATTTAGGTAACCCGATAATGCAATCCATGTTATGGAAGAAAATCATATGGCAATTGAGAAAAATATTTTTTTCCTTAAGACAATTATTGTAAAATAAAGAAAATTTAAATTCCATTCTTAGAGGCGTTGACTTAATTAATAGCAATTTTAAGAAAGTTTCCTTTTGTAATAATTTGATTAATTCTTTGTTCAAAAATATAAAAGTTAGTTTTGTATATTATTTTTCTTTAACATCACTAGTTGATTGAAGGACGTGCATGCAGCCTGACCCGAAGTAAATTTCTAAGCTAACTCTCTTTATTTATTACTTATTCTGAAAAGGTTTGGTCAATTCCCTTTAAAAACATATTTCAAAATCATTACTATTATTCTTGGAAATATTTGTTATAATATTTTCAGAGGACATAATTTCTTTTTCGCATGTAAAGACTATAATTTTAATTATTTTCTCGAGTTTCCTGTATTTAGCATTAAATTTTTAGTTTTATCTCATGTTAAGCGTGGAACTATAACTAGTTATACATGTTTTTATTTCTTCTATGTTTGATACAATGAAAAGAAAAAAATAGGAAAGAAGCTGCACAATTTGTTATAAATGTTTTATTCTTCCATAATTAGTGGGAACAATTTTTTGCTGCGGTAGATCCAATCATTAAGGATATTAATGTCCTAATGACAAAAGTTGGTGGTTACTCATGTATCCATAGCAATATAGCTACCCACACATTAGCGAATTTAGCTTTTTCTTTGCGTGAAGCTTGTTTCTTGGTTTAGGGCTTATCCTAACTGTCTTGAACGTTTTGCCAATGTTTCATAGATTTTTTTATCATTACCTTGTATTGCATCAACACTGATGTTAAGCCATGCAGATACTAGAAGGCACTCTTCTTCAACTGAAAAGTCGCGGGACCTTTGAGGTTTCTTGGTTGTGGAATCGGTTTGAGAAAGAATTTGAGATGGTAATGTGGATTGGCTAGGATTTGATCTGTCAATAATTGATCGTTGATGTCTACATCTTCACGGAGAAGATTAATATGAATCTTTTTCATAATCCATAAACAGATGGATAGTGCTTTCGGAAGCAAACAAAAATGAGAAATACAAAATACTTGAACTCGTCTATTTATCAAAGACCATAAAAATGACCATTAGGTACATTAAGTTGATTAATTGGTGTAATTTTGAAGATGAAAAAAAAAAAAAAAAAAACCGTTGTGAGTGCATTTATTAATACGGTTGAGGGAATAAAATAATGTACAAAATAAAATAACTAGCCACTTCATGCTAGCTAAATTTAGTTAGCATGAATTGGGTTCTTCAAAATAGCTAACTATTTAGCCAATGATTAGAGTTAAGAAAAGTGAAAAAAAAAGCTAAATCTTTAGCTATTTTAACTAAAAAAATGAAATACCTAGCATGGTTGGAGTTGCGCTTAATAATACTACAACAAGTTTGCCCTTAAAAAAATAGGAAAGAAAAAATTGGAGGATATATTTTTTATCAGAAATAAGAATATTGAGGACTTTTTTTATCTGATGTTTAAGTTGGCCATTACAATTAGTTATTGCATGTTTTTATTCCCTATATATATAAATTTGATAGAGTGAAGAAAAGGAGAAAAGAAATGGGATCATTAATTTTAGAATGAAAAAAGAATATTAGGGACTAGTTTTTTAATGGAAAAAAAATATTTGAATGGGTCCATTAATGTCAATAATTTTAACATTTGCAAGAGAAAATATCGCACAAAACACATAAAATACAACGCACTTATTTCAATTAAAGGGAAA